>NC_048279.1:17754296-17923117 GCF_009762535.1 Notolabrus celidotus | reverse complement strand
GGGAGCAACATCTACACCTTCTCGGAGCTGGGTGAGGCCGAAAAATTCCTCGCTTCTCTTGGAAAAGAGTAACGGCTTCGGCGGGTCGAGGATAGAGAACTGCAGAAGCGGTAAGGCTGATCCAGACACTGACTTTGTAGAGCGCCTTTTCTCTTCTCCGCTCCCCTTTAAAGGGATTTATGGATCTATAAGTAAACAACAGTAGGAACTATGAGTCCTAAACGGGAGTGTTTTTGGTTTTTCCTCTTTGTTTCTCCCATTCTCTCATGACTGAACAGTTAAGAGATGCATGCGCTCTTCTCACCTGCGAACTGTACGCGCCGTTTATGTTACAAACTTGATTTACGCATGCAGTGGCTCATGGTGAGTTCACTGGCTGGGAAATTTCAGTTGCGTTATCGAACTAGGAAAAAGGCATTTTCTTGGCTGTCCCACAGCTTAAACACAACTAATAACTATGGAGGGTGGATGAGGGGACCACGTTCACTCATGGACACTGGTGTAACTAGATTATGTTGGGGGGTGGCTTTACTCTTCTCCCTTCATTGGAGGGAGGAAAGTATTGGGTGGGTAAGGCAGAGTGGCAAAGTGAACTGTTTAAAAATCCTTATTTCTTTCCTTTGTTTTATTTCTTTTTGTTGTTTCTTTTTTTCCTTTCTCTCAATTTTTTATTCTTTTTTCATTGTTTATGTATGTGAGGGTGGATTCGGGGGGAGGGGGGTGGCAGGTATCCTATTTACCAGGTATCAAGTTTACTTCAGATTTCTTCTGTGCTATTGTTAACCATTTCTGAGCATAAGTGGATATGAATAAGATTACTGTTTTATCTTGGAACTGTCGAGGTCTTAATTCACCCCAGAAGCGCACCAGCACCCTGGAGCTCCTTAATAGGAAAAATGTTCATTTTGCCTTTATCCAGGAATCACACTTTCTGAAAGATGATGTACATAGATTTCAAAATAAACATTATCATGTCATTGCTTCCTCTTGTCACACTACGAAAAGCAAAGGGGTCTTAATAGCTGCAAAGCGCAATCTAACCTATGATATGCTAGGGACAGGTGGGAGCAATGATGGTCGGATTACTTATTGTAAAATAGCTTTACATGGCATTAAGATTGCTTTAATATGTGCATACGCCCCCAATTCTTTTGACCAACACTTTTATGATTCACTGGCCTCCACATTATTAGACCTTCCAGAATACCATCTTATGATAGGGGGGGACTTTAATGCTGTATGGCTTCATGATCTTGACCGAACTGGTTTAAGAGAGAGTGCAGAACAACATCGAGCATCCATGTCTCTTCAGAAATTAGCTAATGATTATGCAATAGTTGATGTGTGGCGGGAGATGAATCCATCTACGAAGGAATTTTCCTTCTTTTCGGGTAGACATAAAACTTTTTCAAGAATAGATTATATTCTGGGTTCCAAAACTCTTTTTAAAGATATTTGTAATGCTGATATGATCCCAACCTCACTGTCTGATCATAGGGCCATACTATGTACTTTCTTGTTAAAAGTTGGCCAATCCAAAGCTCCCCGCTGGCGTTTCAACACTACTCTACTCCAGAACATTACTTTTAAACAAGAATTTGAGACTGAACTAGATGAATTCATTAGCATAAATGGCAGCTCAGTTAGTGATCCTAGAGTATTATGGGAAGCAGTCAAAGGTTTCATTAGAAATAAATCAATCTCATTTTCGTCAAATCTCAACAGAATAAGGAAACACCGCATTGAGTTTTTGGAAACTGAAATTTCAAGGTCTGAACAAAACATGCTAACCAATACATCACCAGATAATGTGCGCAGCCAACAGTACTTACTGGATGAACTCAACAGCTTACTAAGACAAAAAACAGAATTCATAATTCATCGCACCAGACAAAACTACTATATGAACAGTGCACGTCCAAGTCGCCTACTTGCTCTTAAGTTAAGGACAAATGATCAGTTAGCAAACATCTCAGTAATCAAGACCAAAGTGGGTACACTAACATCTGACCCACAGAAAATTAATAACACTTTTAAGCAGTTCTTTCAGGAACTGTATAAATCAGAAGTCACTCATGATGAAATAGTGTACACCAACTTTCTACAGTCCCTGAATTTACCAAAACTGCCCTCAGAAACAAAGAGTATATTAGAGGCACCTATCATGATCGAAGAATTGGAAAGAGTTCTTAAACAAATGAATACGGGCAGATCTCCAGGTCTGGATGGAATACCTCCAGAATTTTATATTCATTTCTGGCCCCAGCTCGGCCCATTGTTGTTAGACATGCTTAATTTTTCGATTTTGAAAGGCTCTTTCTCCACTAGTTTAAACGTTGCTGTCATCTCTCTTCTCCTAAAAAAGGAAAAACCTCCGACCGATTGCTCCTCTTACAGACCACTGAGTCTTCTGAACAGTGAAATCAAACTCTTTGCTAAGGTCTTGGCAACCCGCTTTGAGGGCTTTTTACCTCTCTTGATTCACCATGATCAAATGGGCTTTATTAAATCCAGGTTATCATCCGATAATGTCCGTCGACTTCTACATGTCATAGATCTAGCTCCCAGATCAGATAATGATTCTGCTATTCTCTCGCTTGATGCAGAGAAGGCATTTGATCGGCTGGAATGGAATTATCTCTGGGCTGTTCTTCAACATATGGGTTTTAGCATAGGCTTCATCTCAATGATTAAATTATTGTATTATAATCCAACTGCAGTGGTTTTAACTGGTAATACATGCTCATCCAGATTTCCTGTCTCTAGATCTTCACGTCAGGGCTGTCCTCTATCTCCACTTTTGTTTGCTTTATCCCTAGAGCCTGTTGCTCAGGCTATTCGACAGTCAGACGCCCTAGAGCCAGTGACAATATGTACTACGTCACATCATATCTCTTTGTATGCAGATGATATTTAAATTTTTGTAAAAAAATACATCTAGATCAATTACACATCTACTTCAGATCTTTGAGAACTTTGGCCATTTATCTGGCTACAAAATTAACTGGGAAAAATCCTCATTAATGCCGCTTGGGGAATTGAATAGGCAGATATCCACCTCTAAGATCCTTGTTGTCAACAATTTTAAATACCTAGGGGTTCATATTTTCCCTTCACTTGATACAATCACTGCTAATAATTTTAATAAGGTTCTAAATGATATTGATGCAGACCTGAAAAGATGGTGCAAACTTCCTACCTCCTTTCAGTCCAGACTGTCTGTTGTAAAGATGAATATATTACCTCGTGTTAATTTCATTAGCTCTATGATTCCTCTGGCTCCCCCTGCTGGCTTTTGGAAGAAGCTGCATTCCATCATAAGTATGTACATATGGAACAAAAAAAAGCCAAGGATCAAAGCCTCTACCTTACAAAGACATAAATCAGCAGGAGGTATAAATCTGCCTAATTTTGAATGGTATGCATGGTGTTTTGCACTACGTCCACTCACAGAATGGGCTAACTCAAAATCTTTAGTGTCATGGCGCCCCATCGAAGAACAATTAACATATCCTCAGAGTTTAACTAACTTAATGTACTCGAACATACCGCATAAAACTGTGAAAAAGGACTTTGGACAAATTATTTCGTATATGTTCACTGTTTGGCATAAAGTCCAGCAATTAGCAAAAATTTCCAATAAATTCTTCTGTCAATCTCCAATTTTTCGTAATTATTGTCTTCTAATAGATGGAAAACCAATCATTTACCCACCATGGGAGGATAGAGGTGTGCATATGCTGCAAGATATTATAGGGAATCAAGGCCTCCATGAATTCAGAGACTTACAGAGTTCCTATAACTTACCAGGCACTTCCTTCTTCTTTTACTTACAGCTGCGTGAAGCTATGCGGGCTCATGGTGTACCATGGGGCACAGATCTGGAAAATCATCCCCTTAATTTGCTGATAGGCTCCAAACACAAACAAAATGGTGTTATCACAGACCTCTACAGATATATAACCAAGGCCTCATATAAACCTCTGCTGCTTGACAATTTATGGAAGAAGGACATTAATATGTCCGCAGATACTCTACTGTTGCTTAATGACACCTCATCCTTGGAACTAACCATTAATGAAAAACGACTCTTGTTCGCTGGTCTCACAGCTGCTAAAAAAATAGTGGCTTGCCGCTGGAAACACCCGCATACACTTTCAGTGAGGGAATGGCTCTCCACTTACAGAGATATCGCACTGCTGGAACTATCCACAGCTAGATCACATTATACTAAAACACAAAATGTTACTTGTTGGCTGAAGCTACTACAAAATATCTCTGGCTTACTATAGCTACTAGTGATTAGGTGCCGCTATATCATATGTTTATCTTGGTGTATGTACATATGCATGCATGCATGTTTTCTTCTTCATAAATGTATATGTACTATGTATGTAAGTATATGTGTATGTCTGTATATGTGCATATGGGTGTGTGTATATATGCGTATATATGTGTGTGTGGGTATGCACACGTGTGATTGTTTAAGTCTATGTACAGACTGTTAATGGGATACCAAGATGGGGGACGGATTGGAATTTTATTTATATATTTACTTTTCTTAGTTTACTATCAATGTCGTCATGATTAATAATTGATTATTGTTGTTACTATTATAATTATACTTTTACCAATACATTTTTTATTTATTTATTTTTAAATTTATTATTATTATTATATTACTATTTTTTTTTTTATTTTTTTTTTTTGCAATGTCAAAGCCACTGTAACACAAAATAAACAATAAACAATTGATCACAAAAAAAAAATAGCTAACTTGTATTTATATTATCATTGAAGCTAGCATATTATTTGTGTTTCATACAGTTTGGGTGTCATATTGATATGTTAAGACTGATAAATAATCAATAAAAAGCTCTAAGACTACTAGCACTCATGCAGCTTGTGTGCCAATATGAACTTATAAGTCTGGAAAATGATTTTGGACAAAATGTGAATAAAAGTAGCAATTAGGCTACTTTAAATGTAAAGTGTTTAAATTTAATAAAAATGTTGATCTTGGTAATAGTTGTGGTGTCATTTGATTTAGCCACTAGGTGGCATCTTTAATATGTAATTTTAAAGATACTTATTTCAATGTGTACTGTATTATTGTCCCACACAAATCTAGTTGTGAGGGTCAGGCATGTAAAGGGGCAATTACAGAATTTTTTTATTTGCCAGGCTTACCTTAATTTCTATCAGCGATACCACATCCAAGCCAAATTTCAGCAAATTGCAGATAATCAATTTTCAACACTGTCAGTAACATAGAGTAAAATATGTGGTATCATTTGCATACTATATCAAAACTATGAGTGTGAAATCACAGTGGCATAACTATCTTTTCCTTAAAAAGGGACCTATTATAGTTTTATGAACAAGTTGGATGAAACATGCTGTTCTTATATGCCCAAGTCCTTAAGGGAGGAAGGCAGGGGGCATGATCTGGTTTAAAAAGTATGTCACTTAACAATGACTATGGTTCAACCAGTCTTCTACAATCAGTATTACTACCCATTTAGGTGTATTACTTCACTTTATTTGTGTCTATGAATATTCCTTAAATATAGATTTTATTGATAATCTAATGATTACAATGTATCATATATCAAGATGAAAACAATGTGACACTGCAGTGGCTTCGTTGTGATGAATCTATAGAGAATGATCGTCTGTTTTAGCTTTATGGTGTTTCTAAGTAGGTTTATTGTTTAGGTGTCTGGTATGCAACTAAACAGTTTTTGGTTAACTCTAAGGGACAAAGCTAAAAGAGAGTCAATATTATACTTAGAATTAAAAAAAATATAAAAAATTCCTCTCTGAATGAATAGGAAAGTCTCCTTCAGGTCTAGATAAGTAACTGTGCAGATAATTTCACACTTAGCCTTGAAATTCAAATCAGCCTCATAAATGAGGAGTTGGTATGTGTAGCTAAGTTTTGACCCTTGTCATTACATTTTTGTAGATTTAGATTAGATCCATTTCAAATGCAACAGGTTTGGATATTTTGAGTCTGCAGCATATCAATTTACATGTGAGTCCAAGAAACATTTTGTGGCGCCTTGTATGTTTTATAATTCATTTTATGATTTTAATAATTATTTTATGAGCTCTCCATTGACTTTCTCCCAGCTACATTTCAGACCTGTATGAGCTGAAGTATTAAGATCCTCAGTCAAAAGTCTGTTTATTCCAAATTTTAGTCTAAGAACCAAAGAGGACAGGGCGCTTTGTGTCAGGGCTCTGGAGTTCTGGAAAGATCTGCCCGAGGAGATCAGGTTAGTCAGGTTTTCAGGTTGCAGTCCAGTCAGGTTCTCCAAATTTTACCAGAATTTGTATTTTATTTTACTTTATGTTTTTTAAAGTTCCTTGTAATAAATGTGTAATTTTTAGAGTCTGTTTAAATTGAGTACATGTCTTTCAATATATTAGTTATTTCTTAATCCTGTCTGTGCTCATGATTTTATGATCAGCCTGTTTTATTTTTTTGCTGCCTTTGTAAAGCACTTGTGCTCTATTAAATAAAGTTATCATTAATCATTACAAATGGCTTAAAAACAACAACATGTGAAACAGTCACATTAATGAATTGGACATCTTGAACTCTGTTATTTCTCAAAAGGATCCTGTTTCCTTTAAAGAAAATTAAGTATTGAAGAACTATTTCTTTCTATAAGTCTCATGTTCAGGATAAGCCTTGCTTTATCATTAATGTATCCTTTTTTTCTTTTACAAACATGGTTTAGTTGATTTGTTTGCTCTGGTTTTTTGATTTCTATGTCTTAACATTTACAGTTTGATTGGGTTTTCAATATTATTGTGTTCCCAGTCTTTTATTTGCAACATACTTTTGGATCTTTGCAAAGAACGATAAAACAAAGACAGTTACTCTAATTCTAATTATTACAACAAAGATATCACATATTCCTATGTCCCTCTATCCAGTATTTGGTATGGCTACATTAATGTATAACTCCTGAGTTTTTCTTAAAGTAAGTTAAAATAGCTTGGTTTGAATTTATGTTATGTAGAAAATACACTGACAAACCCATTATAGATAAGCCCATAACATGTCATATAATTTCAAATCATAACGTGTATTATTGCAGAAGTAAGCACTGCTTTAAGAACCTTTTCAGCTCTATAAATCAGTCAATTTATTTTGGAGAGAGCACTCAAACAATATAACCATAAACTCATACCCTATATCCATAAACCCCCCCCCCCCCCCCCCACACACACACACACATATAAATATATATATATAATAACAAATGACATAAAAAAGTGACTGTTTATTTGTTACAATTTTGCTTTATCGAAAGTGTGTACAAAGACAGTGTGACAGAAAATTAAGGAAATAAAATACAGATGATCATTAAAACAGTGAAGCACAAAAATGACATGATTAGATAACACATTTTTTTTTTTAAATTTGCAAACACATTTTTAAGCAATCTGCACAAAACTTCAGAGTGGAACATTGTTGTTTTTTTTAATGAACAAAAAACTACAGACAGCACTTCAGAAAGATGATAGTTTTAAAACAGTGATTGTCTTTGCAATTGTGGTAAGCTAAATACAACATGTTATTTTTTCATTTTTGTTATAAAAGGGCCAGCTCTAAGTTGAAATATGATTCTGCACAAGTTTTATAATATCAAAGCTTGAAAATAAAATAATTCCATACATAAAAAACTTGCACATGTATGAATGTATGAATGTATGAGTGTATGTATGAGTGTATGTATGTATGTATGTATGTATGTATGTATGTATGTATGTATGTATGTATGTATGTATGTATGTATGTATGTATGTGTGAATCAGGGTGTATAAAAAAAGTTGTCCTTCAAAAGAACAAGTCTAACCGTATCTTCTATGCAATAGACCCCTCGATTCAAATATACTACATCCAATCATTAAAATATTCATTTTATAGAATGAAATAGGACAATATGACTAAACCTGTATTGAACTATTGATAAAAAGTGAGATGGCATTTATTCAATAAATCTGGACTATGTACAAAAAAACAGCAATATTTATTTTTACAACACAAATTAATCTTATTTACAATGTGAAGGGATTTTAAACAATCTCATGCACAGGTTATATTACTGAAGAAAGATTTACTCATGGATAACATGAATGAGACGATTGTGAATGTCCCCTTTAGTTTTTTATAGGACTGCCATTTAAATAACTTGTAAAATTAGGAGAGGGTATTCAGGTGTACATGAGAAAGTTAAATTTTTCTTCTAATTTTCATTTTTTGGGTGAAACAGATAGTTCAAGTCTTGGGAACCTGAAACCACCTTTTGAACCACTATCACTGCTTGAAGATGAAGACAATCGTGACTTTTTTGAGGGTAGAGAAACTCCTGCACTTCCTTCCACTCTTGCCTCACTATCCTCCCCAAGTGTCACTTCATATGAGCCTTTTGTCTTAGAACCAAAGCCTCCAAAAGTGCCAAACTTCAACTTGCCTTTCTTTCCTTTGACCTTGCCTCCTCCTAGATCTAATGAAATGTCACCCCCCCCAGCCTCCAAGTGACTGGAAGGAGAACTACTGGCAAGCCCTTCCTCATCACTAAGAGAAGAAGATCGGTGCCTTGATTTCTTAAATAGATCCAGTGAGGCTGACTTGCCTTTAGATGACACATTAAGCCCAGTATCACCCTCCAGTGCCAAGTTCAATTCCCCAGTGCTTAGGTCTTTAGAGACTACCTCTGGTCCCCGAAGGTCACCTACACTACTGCCCTTTGCTTTTGACTTGCCAAAAAACTTTGGCATCTTAACCTTTACTTTGCCCTCACTATGCCTAAGTTCTGGGCTGGGAATCTCAGTATCCCGTGAACTGACTAGGCTAACAGATGGAGACTGTATGTTAATACCTCCGCTAGCTCCAAGTTCTGAATTAACATTATCTCCACCCTGCTGCCTTTCCATCTGAGGCAGGACAATACCAAATTTTGGTACCTTCAGTTTGGGAAACGTGACAGTACCATCTGGGAAATGAAGGCCACCAATTGCACTGCCTCCTGACACACAGGTGTCAATCCCTGCATCACCATGTACATTTACTTTTAGACCTTTAGAATCTCCAGACATTGCTGCACCTCCTTTTGTCTTCAAATCTACATCAATATCAGGAGCAGATAAGTTCACAGTTGGATTTTTTATGTTAGGAGTCTTTAATTTTACATCTGGCCCTTCCAAACTGACTTTTGATGTGGTAGTGGTCAAGTTAGCAGATGGCAAATCAATGTCAGGAGTTTTCAAGCCCCCTGATAAAGATCCATCACCTTTCGTTTTCGGTGATTTGATGTCTAACTCCACATCAGGAAAATGAAGCTTTCCAAAAAGAGGCTTCTTTCCCTTTGTTCCTTTGCCATGGGCATGGGGTGTGTCAAGATCCAAGTCTACTGCTGATGGTGCTACATCAAAATCAGTCTTTTTTAGCTTTCCTTTAACTTGGGGAAGCTTAAACTTCCCCTTCTTTCCCTTTACATGGATGTCACTTTCAGGGGCTTCCAGACTTCCTTCAGTGGTAGTGAAAGTAACTTCTGGGGATTTCATTCCAAACTTAGGACCTTTGAATTTTGGAAAAGAAACACCTGTTTTTATGATATTGCCTGACCCACCCTCTGTAACGATGGTTGGAACTGCAATATTAGTGTCCATGCTTCCTTTGATTTTAGGCCCCTTCAGCTTCATGTCAAAATCAGGTGCTGTAACATTTGATTTAGGAACGTTCAGATCCCCTTCTAATTTTGGAAGGGACATATCCACATCACCTTTGAGTTTGGGACCTTTCAGATTAAAATCAACATCTGGCATAGAGATTTGAGGTCCTGAGACTGATGGTAATTTTATTTTGGGTCCTTTGATTTTTCCACTTGGACTCGCAATGTCAAAGTCTGGTCCTTTTATGTCCAACTCCGGTGCTTTGATGTCAATATCAGCTTTAGGTATGTTTACATCAACATCTGGGCCCTCCAACTTTGAACCACCAAACCCAAACGATGGCAGTTTGAATTTGGGCATTTTGAGTGATCCTTTTGTGCCTTCAATGTCAACATCAGGTCCTTGAATATCCATCTTTGGACCTTTTATTTCACCTTCGACCTTTGGAAGTGACAGATCCACATCACCTTTGAGTTTGGGCCCTTTCAGATTTAAATCCATACTTGGCAAGGAGATGTCCGGTCCAGAAAATTTTGGCAAGCTGAATTTTGGTCCTTTGAATTTGCCATCAGGTCCTTCAATGTCCACCTCAGGGCCTTGAATGTCAATTTTTCCTTTAGGAAGGTTTACATCAAAATCTTGACCCTCCACATTTGGACCCTTTGAGCCGAATTTGGGTAGGTTAATCTTTGGCATATTAAATCCACCTTTGGATCCCTTAATGTTGATATCTGGACCTTCTATGTCAACTTCAGGTGCTTTTATATCTCCTTCAATCTTTGGCAATGACACATCCACATCACCTCCGAATTTGGGCCCTTTAACATTGAAACCCAAATCTGGCATAGAGATTTTGGGTCCAGAAATTTTTGGCATGTTAAATTTGGGTCCTCTGATTTTTCCACTTGGACTCTCAATGTCAAAGTCTGGTCCTTCAATGTCCAACTCTGGTGCTTTGATGTCAATATCAGCTTTAGGGAGGTTTACATCAAAATCTGGGCCCTCCAACTTTGGACCACCCAACCCAAACTTTGGAATTTTGATGTTGGGCATTTTGAATGATCCTTTTGTGCCTTCAATGTCAACATCAGGTCCTTCAATATCCATCTTTGGACCTTTTATGTCGCCCTCAACCTTTGGAAGTGAGACATCTGCATCACCTTTGAGTTTGGGTCCTCTCAGTTTGAAATCCATACTTGGCAAGGAGATGTCCGGTCCAGAAATTGTTGGCATGTTGAATTTGGGTCCTTTGAATTTGCCATCAGGTCCTTCAATGTCCACTTCAGGTCCTTCAATGTCAATTTTTCCTTTAGGAAGGTTTATATCAACATCTGGACCCTCCACATTTGGACCCTTCAAGCCAAACTTGGGTAGGTTAATCTTTGGCATATTAAATCCACCTTTGGATCCCTTAAGGTTGATATCTGGACCTTCTATGTCAACTTCAGGTGCTTTTATATCTCCTTCAATCTTTGGCAATGACACATCCACATCACCTCCGAATTTTGGACCTTTAACATTGAAACCCAAATCTGGCATAGAGATTTTGGGCCCTGAAATTTTTGGCATTTGGAATCTGGTTCCTTTGAATTTGCCATCAGGTCCTTCAATGTCCAGCTCAGGTCCTTCAATGTCAATGTTTCCTTCAGGAAGGTTTACATCAACATCTGGACCCTCCACATTTGGACCCTTGAAGCCAAATTTGGGTAGGTTAATCTTTGGCATATTAAATCCGCCTTTGGATCCCTTAATGTTGATATCTGGACCTTCTATGTCAACTTCAGGTGCTTTTATATCTCCTTTAATCTTTGGCAATGACACATCCACATCACCTTCAAGTTTTGGACCTTTCAGATGGAAATCTACGTCTGGCATAGACATCTTGTGCCCTGAAATTGATGGCATTTTGAATTTGGGTCCTTTGATTTTTCCACTTGGACTCTCAATGTCAAAGTCTGGTCCTTTTATGTCCAACTTTGGTGCTTTGATGTCAACATCAGCTTTTGGGAGGTTTACATCAACATCTGGGCCCTCCACCTTTGGACCACTCAACCCAAACTTTGGCATTTTGAATTTGGGCATTTTGAGTGACCCTTTTGTGCCTTCAATGTCAACATCAGGTCCTTCAATATCCATCTTTGGACCTTTTATGTCGCCCTCAACCTTTGGAAGTGATACATCCACATCACCTTTTAGTTTGGGCCCTCTCAGATTGAAATCCATACTTGGCAAGGACATGTCTGGTCCAGAAATTTTTGGCAGGCTGAATTTGGGTCCTTTGAATTTGCCATCAGGTCCTTCAATGTCCACCTCAGGGCCTTCAATGTCAATGTTTCCTTTAGGAAGGTTTACATCAACATCTGGACCCTCCACTTTTGGACCTTTGAAGCCAAATTCTGGCATTTTAATCTTTGGCATATTAAATCCACCTTTGGATCCCTTAATGTTGATATCTGGACCTTCTATGTCAACTTCAGGTGCTTTTATATCTCCTTCAATCTTTGGCAATGACACATCCACATCACCTCCGAATTTGGGCCCTTTCAGATTGAAACCCAAATCTGGCATAGAGATTTTGGGTCCAGAAATTTTTGGCATGTTGAATTTGGGTCCTTTGAATTTGCCATCAGGTCCTTCAATGTCCACCTCAGGTCCTTCAATGTCAATGTTTCCTTTAGGAAGGTTTAGATCAACATCTGGACCCTCCAAATTTGGACTTTTAATTCCAAAAGATGGCATTTTGATTTTGGGCATTTTGAGTGATCCTTTTGTGCCTTCAATGTCAAAATCAGATCCTTCAATATCCATCTTTGGACCTTTTATGTCACCCTCAACCTTTGGAAGTGACACATCTGCATCACCTTTGAAATTGGGCCCTTTCAGATTTAAATCCATACTTGGCAAGGAGATGTCTGGTCCAGAAAACTTTGGCAGGCTGAATTTGGGTCCTTTGAATTTGCCATCAGGTCCTTCAATGTCCACTTCAGGTCCCTCAATGTCAATGTTTCCTTTAGGGAGGTTTACATCAACATCTGGACCCTCCACATGCGGACCTTTGAAGCCAAATTTGGGTAGGTTAATCTTTGGCATATTAAATCCACCTTTGGATCCCTTAATGTTGATATCTGCACCTTCTATATCAACTTTAGGTGCTTTTATATCTCCTTTAATCTTTGGCAATGACATATCCACATCACCTTCAAGTTTGGGACCTTTCAGATGGAAATCTACGTCTGGCATTGAGATCTTGTGCCCTGAAATTGATGGCATTTTGAATTTGGGTCCTTTGATTTTTCCACTTGGACTCTCAATGTCAAAGTCTGGTCCTTTTATGTCCAACTTTGGTGCTTTGATGTCAATATCAGCTTTTGGGAGGTTTACATCAACATCTGGGCCATCCACCTTTGGACCACTCAACCCAAACTTTGGCATTTTGAATTTGGGCATTTTGAGTGACCCTTTTGTGCCTTCAATGTCAACATCAGGTCCTTCAATATCCATCTTTGGACCTTTTATTTCTCCTTCAACCTTTGGAAGTGATACATCCGCATCACCTTTGAGTTTGGGCCCTCTCAGTTTGAAATCCATACTTGGCAAGGACATGTCTGGTCCAGAAATTTTGGGCAGGTTGAATTTGGGTCCTTTGAATTTGCCATCAGGTCCTTCAATGTCCACCTCAGGGCCTTCAATGTCAATGTTTCCTTTAGGGAGGTTTACATCAACATCTGGACCCTCAACTTTTGGACCTTTGAAGCCAAATTCTGGCATTTTTATCTTTGGCATATTAAATCCACCTTTGGATCCCTTAATGTTGATATCTGGACCTTCTATGTCAACTTCAGGTGCTTTTATATCTCCTTTAATCTTTGGCAATGACATATCCACATCACCTTCAAGTTTTGGACCTTTAAGATGGAAATCTACGTCTGGCATTGAGATCTTGTGCCCTGAAATTGATGGCATTTTGAATTTGGGTCCTTTGATTTTTCCACTTGGACTCTCTATGTCAAAGTCTGGTCCTTTTATATCCAACGTTGCTGCTTTCATGTCAATATCAGCTTTAGGTATGTTTACATCAACATCTGGACCCTCCACTTTTGGACCCTTGAAGCCAAATTCTGGCATTTTAATCTTTGGCATATTAAATCCACCTTTGGATCCCTTAATGTTGATATCTGGACCTTCTATGTCAACTTCAGGTGCTTTTATATCTCCTTCAATCTTTGGCAATGACACATCCACATCACCTCCGAATTTTGGCCCTTTCAGATTGAAACCCAAATCTGGCATAGAGATTTTGGGTCCAGAAATTTTTGGCATGTTGAATTTGGGTCCTTTGAATTTGCCATCAGGTCCTTCAATGTCCACATCAGGTCCTTCAATGTCAATGTTTCCTTTAGGAAGGTTTAGATCAACATCTGGACCCTCCACATTTGGACCTTTAATTCCAAAAGATGGCATTTTGATTTTGGGCATTTTGAGTGATCCTTTTGTGCCTTCAATGTCAACATCAGGTCCTTCAATATCAATTTTTGGACCCTTTATTTCACCTTCAACCTTTGGAAGTGATACATCCGCATCACCTTTGAGTTTGGGCCCTCTCAGATTTAAATCCATACTTGGCAAGGAGATGTCCGGTCCAGAAAATTTTGGCAGGCTGAATTTGGGTCCTTTGAATTTGCCATCAGGTCCTTCAATGTCCACTTCAGGTCCTTCAATGTCAATGTTTCCTTTAGGAAGGTTTACATCAACATCTGGACCCTCCACATGCGGACCTTTGAAGCCAAATTTGGGTAGGTTAATCTTTGGCATATTAAATCCACCTTTGGATCCCTTAATGTTGATATCTGGACCTTCTATGTCAACTTCAGGTGCTTTTATATCTCCTTTAATCTTTGGCAATGACACATCCACATCACCTTTCAGTTTGGAACCTTTCAGATTGAAATCCACATCTGGCATGGAGATGTTGGGTCCAGAAATGTTTGGCATTTTGAATTTGGGTCCTTTGATTTTTCCACTTGGACTCTCAATGTCAAAGTCTGGTCCTTTTACGTCCAACTTTGGTGCTCTGATGTCAATATCAGCTTTTGGGAGGTTTACATCAACATCTGGGCCCTCCACCTTTGGACCACTCAACCCAAACTTTGGCATTTTGAATTTGGGCATTTTGAGTGACCCTTTTGTGCCTTCAATGTCAACATCAGGTCCTTCAATATCAATCTTTGGACCCTTTATTTCACCTTCAACCTTTGGAAGTGACACATCCGCATCACCTTTGAGTTTGGGCCCTCTCAGTTTGAAATCCATACTTGGCAAGGACATGTCTGGTCCAGAAATTTGGGGCAGGCTGAATTTTGGTCCTCTGAATTTGCCATCAGGTCCTTCAATGTCCACCTCAGGGCCTTCAATGTCAATGTTTCCTTTAGGAAGCTTTACATCAACGTCTGGACCCTCCAAATTTGGACCTTTCATTCCAAAAGATGGCATTTTGATTTTGGGCATTTTGAGTGATCCTTTTGTGCCTTCAATGTCAACATCAGGTCCTTCAATATCCATCTTTGGACCTTTTATGTCACCCTCAACCTTTGGAAGTGACAAATCCGCATCACCTTTTAGTTTGGGCCCTCTCAGATTAAAATCAATGTTTGGCATGGAGAGTTTAGGTCCAGAAATTGTTGGTAGGTTGAATTTGGGTCCTTTGAATTTGCCATCAGGTCCTTCAATGTCCACCTCAGGGCCTTCAATGTCAATGTTTCCTTTAGGGAGGTTTACATCAACATCTGGACCCTCAACTTTTGGACCTTTGAAGCCAAATTCTGGCATTTTTATCTTTGGCATATTAAATCCACCTTTGGATCCCTTAATGTTGATATCTGGACCTTCTATGTCAACTTCAGGTGCTTTTATATCTCCTTCAATCTTTGGCAATGACACATCCACATCACCTCCAAATTTGGGCCCTTTCAGATTGAAATCAACATCTGGCATAGTGATTTTGGGTCCGGAAATTTTTGGCATGTTGAATTTGGGTCCTTTGAATTTGCCATCAGGTCCTTCAATGTCAACCTCAGGTCCTTCAATGTCAATGTTTCCTTTAGGAAGGTTTACATCAACATCTGGACCCTCCACTTTTGGACCTCTGAAGCCAAATTCTGGCATTTTAATCTTTGGCATATTAAATCCACCTTTGGATCCCTTAATGTTGATATCTGGACCTTCTATGTCAACTTCAGGTGCTTTTATATCACCCTCAACCTGTGGAAGTGACACATCCACATCACCTCCAAATTTGGGCCCTCTCAGATTGAAATCAACATCTGGCATAGAGATTTTGGGTCCAGAAATTTTTGGCATGTTGAATTTGGGTCCTTTGAATTTGCCATCAGGTCCTTCAATGTCCACCTGAGGTCCTTCAATGTCAATGTTTCCTTTAGGAAGGTTTACATCAACATCTGGACCCTCCACATTTGGTCCACCCAACCCAAACTTTGGCATTTTGAATTTGGGCATTTTGAATGATCCTTTTGTGCCTTCAATGTCAACATCAGGTCCTTCAATATCCATCTTTGGACCTTTTATGTCGCCCTCAACCTTTGGAAGTGATACATCCGCATCACCTTTGAGTTTGGGTCCCCTCAGATTGAAATCCATACTTGGCAAGGACATGTCTGGTCCAGAAAATTTTGGCAGGCTGAATTTGGGTCCTTTGAATTTGCCATCAGGTCCTTCAATGTCCACCTCAGGGCCTTCAATGTCAATCTTTCCTTTAGGAAGGTTTACATCAACATCTGGACCCTCCACATTCGGACCTTTGAAGCCAAATTTGGGTAGGTTAATCTTTGGCATATTAAATCCACCTTTGGATCCCTCGATGTCGATATCTGGACCTTCTATGTCAATTTTAGGTGCTTTTACATCTCCTTCAATCTTTGGCAATGACACATCCACATCACCTCCGAATTTTGGACCTTTCACATTGAAACCCATATTTGGCATGGAGATTTTGGGTACTGAAATGTTTGGCATGCTGAATTTGGGTCCTTTGAATTTGCCATCAGGTCCTTCAATGTCCACCTCAGGACCTTCAATGTCAATGTTTCCTTTAGGAAGGTTTACATCAACATCTGGACCCTCCACTTTTGGACCTTTGAAGCCAAATTCTGGCATTTTAACTTTTGGCATATTAAATCCACCTTTGGATCCCTTAATGTTGATATCTGGACCTTCTATGTCAACTTCAGGTGCTTTTATATCACCCTCAACCTTTGGCAATGACACATCCACGTCACCTCCGAATTTTGGCCCTTTGAGATTGAAATCAACTTCTGGCATAGAGATTTTGGGTCCAGAAATTTTTGGCAGGCTGAATTTGGGTCCTTTGAATTTGCCATCAGGTCCTAAAATGTCAACCTCAGGTCCTTCAATGTCAATGTTTCCTTTAGGAAGGTTTATATCAACATCTGGACCCTCCACTTTTGGACCTTTGAAGCCAAATTCTGGCATTTTAATCTTTGGCATATTAAATCCACCTTTGGATCCCTTAATGTTGATATCTGGACCTTCTATGTCAACTTCAGGTGCTTTTATATCTCCTTCAATCTTTGGCAATGACACATCCACATCACCTCCGAATTTGGGCCCTTTCAGATTGAAATCAACATCTGGCATAGAGATTTTGGGTCCAGAAATTTTTGGCATGTTGAATTTGGGTCCTTTGAATTTGCCATCAGGTCCTTCAATGTCCACCTCAGGTCCTTCAATTTCAATGTTTCCTTTAGGAAGGTTTACATCAACATCTGGACCCTCCACTTGTGGACCTTTCAAGCCAAATTTGGGTAGTTTAATCTTCGGCATATCAAATCCAACTTTGGATCCCTTAATGTCCATATCTGGACCTTCTATGTCAACTTCAGGTGCTTTTATATCTCCTTCAATCTTTGGCAATGACACATCCACATCACCTTTGAGTTTGGGCCCTCTCAGATTGAAATCAACATCTGGCATGGAGATGTTGGGTCCAGAAATGTTTGGCATTTTGAATTTGGGTCCTTTGATCTTTCCACTTGGACTCTCAATGTCAAAGTCTGGTCCTTTTAAGTCCAACTCTGGTGCTTTGATGTCAATATCAGCTTTAGGGAGGTTAATATCAACATTTGGCATTTCAACCTTTGATGTTTTAAAACCAAATTTTGGCATTTTGAATTTTGATCCTTTGCTCTTTGGACTACTCATTTCCATGTCGATATTCAGATCTTTAGATCCACCAGTTGGTCCTGTGATGTTTAGATCTCCTTTTCCAATTTTTAAGTCAGCTTCTGGGACCTTTCCCTTGTGCCCCCTAAATCCAAATTTTGGCATTTTGAACTTTGTTTTCTTAATGCCAATCCCTGATACATCAATGTCAGCTTCTGGTCCTTTAAGTTCAGCTTTTGGCATTTGAACATCTTCTTTTATGTCACCCTTTAATTTTGTCCCCTTCAGATTGATGTCAACATCTGGCAAGGATATTTTTGGTCCCGACACTTTAGGTAGTTTCATCTTTGGCCCACTAATCTGTCCTTTGGAAAACTCTAGATCAGCATTAGGGCCTTTCACATCAATGTCAGGTATTGTAATGTCTCCCTCACCTTTGGTACCTTTCAGTTTGAAATCAACATCTGGCATGGAGATGTTGGGCCCAGAGATTTGGGGCATTTGGAATTTAGGTAATTTGATTTTTCCACTTGGACTCTCAAAGTCAACATCCGGTCCTTCAATGTCCACATCCGGGCATTTTATATCAATGTTTCCTTTAGGAAGGTTTACATCAACATCTGGACCCTCCAACTTTGATCCTTTAAAGCCAAATCCTGGCATTTTGATCTTTGGCAATTCAAATCCACCTTTGGGACCTTTAATATCAACATGTGGTCCTTTCATGTCAACTTCAGGTGCTTTTATATCTCCTTCAATCTTTGGCAATGACACATCCACATCACCTTTCAGTTTGGGCCCTTTCAGATTGAAATCAACATCTGGCATTGAGATGTTCGGTCCAGAAATGTTTGGCATTTTGAATTTGGGTCCTTTGATTTTTCCACTTGGACTTGCAATGTCAACATCTGGTCCTTCAATGTCCCACTCTGGTGCTTTGATGTCAATATCAGCTTTAGGGAGGTTTACATCAACATCTGGACCCTCCAACTTTGGACCACCCAACCCAAATGATGGCATTCTGATTTTGGGCATTTTGAATGATCCTTTTGTGCCTTCAATGTCAACATCAGGTCCTTCAATATCCATCTTTGGACCTTTTATTTCACCTTCGACCTTTGGAAGTGACACATCCGCATCACCTTTGAGTTTGGGCCCTTTCAGATTTAAATCCATACTTGGCAAGGAGATGTCTGGTCCAGAAAATTTTGGCAGGCTGAATTTGGGTCCTTTGAATTTGCCATCAGGTCCTTCAATGTCCACTTCAGGTCCTTCAATGTCAATGTTTCCTTTAGGAAGGTTTACATCAACATCTGGACCCTCCACATTTGGACCTTTGAAGCCAAATTTGGGTAGGTTAATCTTTGGCATATTAAATCCACCTTTGGATCCCTCAATGTCGATGTCTGGACCTGCTATGTCAACTTTAGGTGCTTTTATATCTCCTTCAATCTCTGGCAATGACACATCCACATCACCTCCGAATTTTGGACCTTTCACATTGAAACCCATATTTGGCATAGAGATTTTGGGTCCGGAAATGTTTGGCATGCTGAATTTGGGCCCTTTGAATTTGCCATCAGGTCCTTCAATGTCCAGCTCTGGACCTTCTATGTCAACTTTAGGCACTTTTATATCTCCTTTAATCTTTGGCAATGACACATCCACATCACCTTTCAGTTTGGAACCTTTCAGATTGAAATCCACATCTGGCATGGAGATGTTCGGTCCAGAAATGTTTGGCATTTTGAATTTGTGTCCTTTGATTTTTCCACTTGGACTCTCAATGTCAACATCTGGTCCTTCTATATCCAACTCTGGTGCTTTGATGTCAATATCAGCTTTAGGGAGGTTTACATCAACATCTGGACCCTCCAACTTTGGACCACCAAACCCAAACTTTGGCATTTTGATTTTGGGCATTTTGAATGATCCTTTTGTGCCTTCAATGTCAACATCAGGTCCTTCAATATCCATCTTTGGACCTTTTATGTCACCCTCAACCTTTGGAAGTGACACATCTGCATCACCTTTGAGTTTGGGCCCTTTCAGATTTAAATCCATACTTGGCAAGGAGATGTCCGGTCCAGAAAATTTTGGCAAGCTGAATTTTGGTCCTTTGAATTTGCCATCAGGTCCTTCAATGTCCACCTCGGGGCCTTTAATGTCAATGTTTCCTTTAGGAAGGTTTACATCAACATTTGGACCCTCCACATTTGGACCTTTGAAGCCAAATTTGGGCAGGTTAATCTTTGGCATATTAAATCCACCTTTGGATCCCTCAATGTCGATATCTGGACCTTCTATGTCAACTTTAGGTGCTTTTATATCTCCTTCAATCTTTGGCAATGACATATCCACATCACCTCCGAATTTTGGACCTTTCACATTGAAACCAATATTTGGCATGGAGATTTTGGGTCCTGAAATGTTTGGCATGCTGAATTTGGGCCCTTTGAATTTGCCATCAGGTCCTTCAATGTCCAGCTCTGGATCTTCTATGTTAACTTTAGGCCCTTTGATATCTCCTTTAATCCTTGGCAATGACACATCCACATCACCTTTCAGTTTGGAACCTTTCAGATTGAAATCCACATCTGGCATGGAGATGTTCGGTCCAGAAATGTTTGGCATTTTGAATTTGTGTCCTTTGATTTTTCCACTTGGACTCTCAATGTCAACATCTGGTCCCTCAATGTCCAACTCTGGTGCTTTGATGTCAATATCAGCTTTAGGGAGGTTTACATCAACATCTGGACCCTCCAACTTTGGACCACCAAACCCAAACTTTGGCATTTTGATTTTGGGCATTTTGAATGATCCTTTTGTGCCTTCAATGTCAACATCAGGTCCTTCAATATCAATCTTTGGACCTTTTATGTCACCCTCAACCTTTGGAAGTGACACATCTGCATCACCTTTGAGTTTGGGCCCTTTCAGATTTAAATCCATACTTGGCAAGGAGATGTCCGGTCCAGAAAATTTTGGCAAGCTGAATTTTGGTCCTTTGAATTTGCCATCAGGTCCTTCAATGTCCACCTCAGGGCCTTCAATGTCAATGTTTCCTTTAGGAAGGTTTACATCAACATCTGGACCCTCCACATTTGGACCTTTGAAACCAAATTTGGGTAGGTTAATCTTTGGCATATTAAATCCACCTTTGGATCCCTCAATGTCGATATCTGGACCTTCTATGTCAACTTTAGGTGCTTTTATATCTCCTTCAATCTTTGGCAATGACACATCCACATCACCTCCGAATTTTGGACCTTTCACATTGAAACCAATATTTGGCATGGAGATTTTGGGTCCTGAAATGTTTGGCATGCTGAATTTGGGCCCTTTGAATTTGCCATCAGGTCCTTCAATGTCCAGCTCTGGATCTTCTATGTTAACTTTAGGCCCTTTTATATCTCCTTTAATCTTTGGCAATGACACATCCACATCACCTTTCAGTTTGGAACCTTTCAGATTGAAATCCACATCTGGCATTGAGATGTTCGGTCCAGAAATGTTTGGCATTTTGAATTTGGGTCCTTTGATTTTTCCACTTGGACTCTCAATGTCAACATCTGGTCCTTCTATATCCAACTCTGGTGCTTTGATGTCAATATCAGCTTTAGGGAGGTTTACATCAACATCTGGACCCTCCAACTTTGGACCACCAAACCCAAACTTTGGCATTTTGATTTTGGGCATTTTGAATGATCCTTTTGTGCCTTCAATGTCAACATCAGGTCCTTCAATATCCATCTTTGGACCTTGTATGTCACCCTCAACCTTTGGAAGTGACACATCTGCATCACCTTTGAGTTTGGGCCCTTTCAGATTTAAATCCATACTTGGCAAGGAGATGTCCGGTCCAGAAAATTTTGGCAAGCTGAATTTTGGTCCTTTGAATTTGCCATCAGGTCCTTCAATGTCCACCTCAGGGCCTTTAATGTCTATGTTTCCTTTAGGAAGGTTTACATCAACATCTGGACCCTCCACATTTGGACCTTTGAAGCCAAATTTGGGTAGGTTAATCTTTGGCATATTAAATCCACCTTTGGATCCCTCAATGTCGATATCTGGACCTTCTATGTCAACTTTAGGCCCTTTTATATCTCCTTTAATCTTTGGCAATGACACATCCACATCACCTTTCAGTTTGGAACCTTTCAGATTGAAATCCACATCTGGCATGGAGATGTTCGGTCCAGAAATGTTTGGCATTTTGAATTTGGGTCCTTTGATTTTTCCACTTGGACTCTCAATGTCAACATCTGGTCCTTCTATATCCAACTCTGGTGCTTTGATGTCAATATCAGCTTTAGGGAGGTTTACATCAACATCTGGACCCTCCAACTTTGGACCACCAAACCCAAACTTTGGCATTTTGATTTTGGGCATTTTGAATGATCCTTTTGTGCCTTCAATGTCAACATCAAGTCCTTCAATGTCCACCTCAGGGCCTTCAATGTCAATGTTTCCTCTTGGAAGGTTTACATCAACATCTGGACCCTCCACATTTGGCCCTTTGAAGCCAAATTTGGGTAGGTTAATCTTTGGCATATTAAATCCACCTTTTGATCCCTCAATGTTGATATCTGGACCTTCTATGTCAACCTTAGGTGCTTTTATATCTCCTTCAATCTTTGGCAATGACACATCCACATCACCTTTCAGTTTGGAACCTTTCAGATTGAAATCCACATCTGGCATGGAGATGTTCGGTCCAGAAATGTTTGGCATTTTGAATTTGTGTCCTTTGATTTTTCCACTTGGACTCTCAATGTCAACATCTGGTCCTTCTATATCCAACTCTGGTGCTTTGATGTCAATATCAGCTTTAGGGAGGTTTACATCAACATCTGGACCCTCCAACTTTGGACCACCAAACCCAAACTTTGGCATTTTGATTTTGGGCATTTTGAATGATCCTTTTGTGCCTTCAATGTCAACATCAGGTCCTTCAATGTCCACCTCAGGGCCTTCAATGTCAATGTTTCCTTTAGGAAGGTTTACATCAACATCTGGACCCTCCACATTTGGACCTTTGAATCCAAATTTGGGTAGGTTAATCTTTGGCATATTAAATCCGCCTTTTGATCCCTCAATGTTGATATCTGGACCTTCTATGTCAACCTTAGGTGCTTTTATATCTCCTTCAATATTTGGCAATGACACATCCACATCACCTTTCAGTTTGGAACCTTTCAGATTGAAATCCATATTTGGCATGGAGATTTTGGGTCCTGAAATGTTTGGCATGTTGAATTTGGGCCCTTTGAATTTGCCATCAGGTCCTTCAATGTCCACCTCAGGGCATTCAATGTCAATGTTACCTTTAGGAAGGTTTATATCAACATCTGGACCCTCCACATTTGGACCTTTCGAGCCAAATTTGGGTAGGTTAATCTTTGGCATATTAAATCCACCTTTGGATCCCTTTATGTCGATATCTGGACCTTCTATGTCAACTTCAGGTACTTTTATATCACCTTTGAGTTTAGACCCTTTCAGATTGAAATCCATGTTTGGCATGGAGATTTTGGGTCCAGAAATTGTTGGTAGGTTGATTTTGGGTCCTTTGATTTTGCCATCAGGTCCTTCAATGTCCACCTCAGGGCCTTCAATGTCCATTTTTCCTTTAGGAAGTTTTACATCAATATCTGGACCCTCCACATTTGGACCTTTCGAGCCAAATTTGGGTAGGTTAATCTTTGGCATATTAAATCCACCTTTGGATCCCTTAATGTCGATGCCATGACCTTCTATTTCAACATTAGGTGCTTTTGTATCTCCTTCAATCTTTGGCAATGACACATCCACATCACCTTTCAGTTTGGAACCTTTCAGATTGAAATCCACATCTGGCATGGAGATGTTCGGTCCAGAAATGTTTGGCATTTTGAATTTGTGTCCTTTGATTTTTCCACTTGGACTCTCAATGTCAACATCTGGTCCCTCAATGTCCAACTCTGGTGCTTTGATGTCAATATCAGCTTTAGGGAGGTTTACATCAACATCTGGACCCTCCAACTTTGGACCACCCAACCCAAATGATGGCATTCTGATTTTGGGCATTTTGAATGATCCTTTTGTGCCTTCAATGTCAACATCAGGTCCTTCAATATCCATCTTTGGACCTTTTATTTCACCTTCGACCCTTGGAAGTGACACATCTGCATCACCTTTGAGACTGGGCCCTTTCAGATTTAAATCCATACTTGGCAAGGAGATGTCCGGTCCAGAAAATTTTGGCAAGCTGAATTTTGGTCCTTTGAATTTGCCATCAGGTCCTTCAATGTCCACCTCAGGGCCTTCAATGTCAATTTTTCCTTTAGGAAGTTTTACATCAACATCTGGACCCTCCACATTTGGACCTTTCAAGCCAAATTTGGGTAGGTTAATCTTTGGCATATTAAATCCACCTTTGGATCCCTTAATGTCGATATCTGGACCTTCTATGTCAACTTCAGGTGCTTTTATATCACCTTTGAGTTTGGGCCCTTTCAGATTTAAATCCATACTTGGCATGGAGATTTTGGGTCCAGAAATTGTTGGTAGGTTGATTTGGGGTCCTTTGAATTTGCCATCAGGTCCTTCATTGTCCATGTTAGGGCCTTCAATGTCAATGTTTCCTTTAGGAAGGTTTACATCAACATCTGGACCCTCCACTTTTGGACCTTTAATTCCAAATGTTGGTAATTTCATCTTTGGCAATTCAAATCCACCATTGGGACCTTTAATATCAACATGTGGACCTTTTATGTCAACTTCAGGTGCTTTTACATCTCCTCGAATCTTTGGCACTGACACATCATCATCACCTTTGAGTTTGGGCCCTTTCAGATCTAAATCCATACTTGGCACGGAGATATTGGGTACGGAAATGTTTGGCATGTTGAATTTGGGTCCTTTGAATTTCCCATCAGATCCTTCAATGTTCATCTTTGGACCTGTTATGTCACCCTCGACCTTTGGAACTGACACACCAACATCACCTTTGATTTTTGGCCCTTTCAGATTGACATCCATATCTGGCATGGAGATTTCGGGTCCAGAGACTTTTGGGAGACTGAATTTTGGTCGTTTGAATTTGCCATCAGGTCCTTTGATGTCCACCTCAGGGCCTTCAATATCCACCTTTGGACCTTTTATTTCACCCTCGACCTTTGGAACCAACACATCCACATCACCTTTGAGTTTGGGCCCTTTCAGATTGACTTCCATACTGGGCATGGAGATTTTGGGTTCAGAAACTCTTGGCATGTTCAATTTTGGTCCTTTTAATTTGGCATTGGGCCCTTCAAAGTCTACATTGGGGCCTTCAATGTCCACCTTTGGACCTTTTATATTCACCTTTGAACCTGTTATGTCACCCTCGACCTTTGGAACTGACACATCAACATCACCTTTGATTTTGGGCCCTTTCAGATCGACATTTTTATCTGGCCTGGAGATCTCGTGTCCAGAGACTTTGGGGAGGCTGAATTTGGGTCGTTTGAATTTGCCATCAGTTCCTTTGATGTCCACATCAGGGCCTTCAATAGCCACCTTTGGACCTTTTATTTCACCCTCGACCTTTGTAAGTGACACATCCACATCACCTTTGAGTTCTGGCCCTTTCAGATTGACGTCCATACTTGGCAAGGAGATTTTGGGTTCGGAAATTGATGGCATGCTTAATTGTGGTCCTTTGTTTCCATTTTTCTTATGTAGTGACACATCCACATCATAAATGTTTCCAGGAACTTTCATACTGCCTTCATTATTTTCAATTGAAATTTCCATTTCACCCTCCATTTTCTGTCCTTGCGATTTTGGTCTTTTGAACTTTGCAGCTGGGAACTCTGCACCAATTACTGGACCTTTCAGATCAAGTTCAGCAATTTTTATATTGCTTTCATTTTTAGGAAGGTTAACATCCACGTCTGCACCTACAAGCTTTAGAGAAGGTGATGCTACTCGCAGTTTTGACATTTCAGCCCCCCCGTTTGTCCGACCTTTGACATCAATTTCTGCTTCAGTTCTCTCTTGTGCTTTTGTTTGAATCTTCGTTGCATTACTTGAGACTGCAGTGTCTATTCCAGATGCTTGGATTCCTTGCTTTGTGCCTAGCAGGTTGATATTAACCTCACCCCTTGACCTTGAACCAGTAAGGTTGCTATCCACACCACCAACTGAAATCTTGCCTGGGGTAGAGGAATACCCTGAGGTAACATTGCCCACTGTTATAACTGTTCCTCCTTTTCTACCACCTCTCAAATCAGTGTCCATTCCTGTTGAACCCCCACCAAGTGTAACATTCTGATTTTCAGTGTCTGATGCCTTTGCCCTCGGATGGGTGATGGTAATTTCAGACACTTTAACTTTTGTCCTCTCACCTAAACCTTTGTCTTTATCTTCCCCTGGTGTAATCTGCAAGCTTTTTCCTGGCAGAACCACACTAACTGGTCCTCCGTTCTCATCAACTGAGGAAAACCCTTCATCTCCCCTCACCCCCAACTGGCTACTACCAGTGTCTGAGCTGCCACCTAGTGTCATGCTTGTATCTGACAAACGAATTATTCCTTCACCTTTCTCTCCATTCCCTCTTGAGATCTCAAAACCTCCTTGGCCTTTACCCTCTGTGACTCCAAAGCTAGACCCTTTAAATCTTAGTCCCGCACCCTTTTCTCTTTCTTCTTCTCTTGTTATTGTTGTGGTTTTAACTCCCCCACTGGTGAAACGTGTCTCTACAGAGCTAACTGATTTCCCAGGGTGAGAGACGTCACTTGACTCAAAAACTCCCCCTTCTGCTTCCACTTTACCTGAATGACTGCCATGTGAGATTCTGATATGAGGAGAGACATCACCAGATTCAAGCCTTAGCCCCTTAAACTCTGGGCTTGAAAGTTCAAGTTGCTCACTTATGCCACTTGGCATATCCACAGTGTAGGTGGTGATGCGACGGGTGATGGTGGTAACTGTGCTGCCATCACTGCTTGTGCTGCTGTGACGCTCTGTGCGAACATCCACACCCTCTGCGAGATCTTCAGACTTCAGCCTTGGTTTAATCTTTTTTGTGTAAATTCTCTTGTAGTCCTCATCATCTGCACCCTGAAGATAGCGGAAACATAAGAAAAACATCATGGAAATATTAGTATACCCTATATTCTTTTCCAAAACCTACCCCAAAACAAATGAGTGATTATAAAAGTAAAGAAAATGTTAACTTACCAGAATGATATCTGGACTTGAACCCCCAAAGCGAGTCTTCCCTTCCCATGTCAGTGTGCCCATTGGTGAACGACATGGTGTGCTCAAGGGTGAGCAGCAGGGTGATTTGTCTCCTTTGTTTTGTAGTTTCAGTCCAACCTTGTGACGATTCAATGTCTTCAGTAGCTCAGCTGTTTCTTCTGAACTCATGTTGTCAAAGTAGACAGTAGCGCCCACAATCTGGTCACCTATAAATTAAGATACAGTAGCAGAAAGTATTTTATACTCAAATACCATAGATAAGTGAGAATGTGCATGTGAATATTCCAACTTCATACTTAATGATTTGAGGAAAAATAAATACCTTCATATACTTTTCCAGACCTTGCTGCAGGTGACTCTCCTTTCACTTCTTTAACAAAAAGCTCTCCATCAGTTGTCTGTTCAATTGTCAAACCTGTTTTGTCTGGACCCTCCCAATCTGGAAAGAGCACCTCCCTGGTTTCCTCTTCTTCAGCCATCTGTTAACATAATCATTGGAATCATGGGTTAAGAGAAACACCGAGCTTCTGGGTTTTATACATGGATTATCCATGTTTCTATATAGGATGAAATAAAGTACATGGATTTTTTTGTGAATTTAATTTACAGCATACCTTTTTTTTTCTTTATTTTCCTTTATTTAAGCTCAAGTGCGATGGAACCTCAATAATGGTTTTCCTGCTCAAAGAAGAGATAACAACATTTAGGGCAATATCATGACAAACAATGCATCAGTTTATATTCTAAAATTACTTTTTTATTCAAACCAATTGTAATAATTTCAAGCTACAGAAAAAAATGATATTTGTATATTTGACATTTCCTAACCTAACTTAAGTTTGAAAGTCTTGTTTAAGGTCTCTATGGTGAACACTAGATGGTGTAAAAACTCTTTCAGAAAACATGATCCCAATCCCCCGGCCACTCCTCAAAACACCGATCATCAGATCCCTCCTTAGTGTTGTATGTTTTGGAAATTTGATTGGAGGCAAACCCCACCCTGCCTTTAGTAAAACAGTCAAATTCTGCCTCTTTATCCCCCTTCACGTCTCCAAAGTTAGTGTCAGAAAAAAACAGTGATCGTTAAAGCTGAGCATCTTTGCTTTATAAAAACACACAGAGAGGTGTAGAGATTCACACACTTGCCCTCTCTCTTTAATACAGATACTCAATAAAACAAGAAGGAAGAACGTGCAGTGACTATTTAAATTATAATTTCTGGCTCTTTGTATACCTGTCTTCTACTCAAAACAGCACTGATTTTTGTTTCAATTTATTTCCTTAAAACAGGGGATTCAGTTTGCTATAATTGCATCAAATGCAGCAGTTGACTTGTTTATTCCAAAACCAATGAGTTTTTTATCATAATGAAAATGCTTTTTGCTGAATGTTACAGCAGCATGAAACACAAAGTTATATTACTACAGTTATTTTGAAAGGATATCATTCAACTTAGGTATAGTACTCACTACATCAAACTGAGTGGCACACTAATGCAACATTTTGTTTTGTTTTGTCTTGTTTTTGTTTAGTTGCCTGGCACCAGCCAATAAAAATGGAGAAGACTACCCACTTGATTGCACAAAGGAAACAGTATTTGAACAGTGTAAACTGGCTGTTGGTGTTTTTTGTAGAATAAACTTGTAACCAGCAACAAATTTTTTTTAGAGCACTGTAAAGTAATACTTCTGGATGGTTGGCAGGGAAGTCAAATATATCAAGTAAGCAGCTAATTAAGTCAGGACTTGAGTGCTTTTAGGAAAACTGTATATGTGGAAAAAATCGCACACTTTCTATGTGTTTCATAGAAAGTAATTCTATGGGGGTATGTCTATGATTACAATGAGCTGAGTAACAATCACAAGTTTGGTTTTCCTTTCTACTTCATATCACTTTAGATAACAACATTGCATTAGGATGCCACAAACATCTTCCTCAATCACTTTGGCCTCTGCACTGTTCTTCAAATTAAAAAAATACAGTTTCACAGTAGTGACGGAAATACAATAAATCTGGTGTGAAGCCCTGTGTGTATTTGAGAAAGTCATCTGTTTTCTCTTGGCAAATTCATATTGCAACCATTAACAAAGCTTCCTTAAATTTAGTTTATGGCTGTATGACAAATCATTGATAAGCAGTTTGGAATGCCAAGATTTATACTCTAGTCTCTCTAGTTTGCTGGACCCTGTCTCCAGGCATACATCATGTGATGCACCAATTAACACAAGTCAATATTAGACTGGTCCTGCATTACAGGGAATAATTGATAATATATGCAATGCTTTAAGGTTATATTATGCATCTCTCTTTCCAAAATAGCTTTTTGCATACGCTTGTTAGTGACCAGGGCAGCTGATATTGATAGCACAGAAAATAGGGAGGGGGCTTATTCCAAAGGTGACACATACCACCAGCAGGCATCTAAAACCTAATCTGACTTTTCTCTATTTCTTCCACCTTCCTCCCCTTTGTCAATTTCAGTGTGACTTTAAAGGATTGCAACATGAATCTTTCAAGACCTTAAGCATCACAACACCCTTGTAATGTTATATGCATCAAACACAACTAAAAGTGTGAGTGTGGAAAGGACAAACAGGGCTGTTTGGAGAGCCAAAGACAATTTTACCCAATTAACCCATGGAGATCAGATTCTACTTAGGTCAACTGACACTGCTCGCTATAGCATCTCAACTGTACCTTTCTGCAGCCCAAAGGGATTTGGACTGAACCAAAGGAATTTTTGTTTATCCCCATGGGTCACTATGTGGCTTAATTTGCACATCCACCTATCTTTTTCATTCAGTCTGTACATGCAGACATAAATAGCAGGCAAACTTTCACATGATCCAAGTTCCCTGATTTCCCAGGGCTGGTGTAAAGCTATGCAACATTTGATAAAGGGGGGGGGGGGTTGTGAAATGGCTCTGTGGAATGTGAGACTACAAGTTGACTGTAAAAAGTGGAAATATGGGGCTACTGACATTGTGCATGGAAATCCTGAATATTTTAGACTTCACCCTTTCTTTACTTTTTAGAAAATTAAGTCGCAAATACAAGAAGCTCCTTCTGTTGGAACTTAGCAAAAGCATTATCTATTTAGAAAATAACTAAGGCACATTTAATATAACAGACCATAAGAAATGGTGCTGTTGTTGTTGCTATATGAATAAGTCCCTGTTCTTGAGATCACAAGACAGGCTGACAGTCTGCGACCTGAAGCAATGAGGCAACATGATAGTAAACCAGTCCTCCATTCTTTACCTGACATACTTCAGAGAGATGTCACTTCTTCTTGACATTGATGTGACATCATCAGAACCCTATCAGAAGAACAAACTGAATGAGTTTTCTAAAAAAAAATTCATTAAAGGGAGCCATGGAGGCATGGGTCACAAGCTTGTTTATCTTTCATGTTTTATTATGGCCTGGTATGTGTGCTGAGCAAGGGAAGGCGTGGGGACAGCCAGCCCAGACAAAAGCTTCTGTTAACTCGTGTACCACCACAAAGCATTTCTGGTTACGCCTCTCTCATGGCCTGTCATCTGCCTGCATACGGTTTGGGTTTGGTGCCGTCCCCTTTTCTTACTATCCCTTGACTCCTAGGAAAGAAAGGGTCCACAGCTGCTGACTAAAAACTGTGAAAACAGAGTGAGCTTGGAAGGATTTTTGACAGGGTTGCTCCATAAGAAGGAGAAAGGGGGTGCAAGCAGAACAGGTGGTGTGTATGTGTGTGTGTGTGTGTGTGTGTGGGGGGGGGGGGATACAAAGAGGACACACTAGGAGCAGAAGCAGCCAAGTGTCAGATTTCCATTAGGCAGGCCTTTCACAGCTGAATGGCGGAGGCATGACCTTCCAGGTTCAAAGGAGGCTTTGCAACAAACATTCCAAAATTCTGTCCACAGAAAAGGACATTGTTTAAGGTGAGACTGACGAGATGGTGTTGGAGAGGAGGGGTGGATAATTTGAGATCACTTTTCCCAGGTGCATGTGGTGCAATTTCTTGCAGTATATCTAAAAACTTACCTTGGATTGCTCAAGCGAAGCCAGCGGCTTCAGTCTGATGCTGTGGTTCTTTATTTCTCTGACTTCTGTTGACACAAAAGCAAAAACAAAATAGGGATTTAGTTATATATATTTAATTTCTTAAATGGCAATAACAATAAATACCATCCTCAATTCTCCATGTTGCTCACTTGTGCAATAACTGATCATGTTTTAGCTGCAGGCTAGACAGATAACAGAATTCCTCACATACAAGCCAGATGTTTATCCTAACATGACACACAGGCACACACTGTGGCTTTACTTATGGGATTTTAGTGCACATTCACAACCCTAACCCTCGAGTCAGAAGCTTCAGAGTCCTTAATAAATAATTAACTAACAGATAGTAGCAGCATTGACCCAACAAGTAATTATGCAAAATACTCCCTTTCAAGTAAATAAATCCAGCCACTGCTGTAGCATGGCATTTACTTCTGACCATGATAAGACGGATACTCTTTCTATATTTCAAGTACCCAATTCAGTTTGATGGAATTAGAAATGGTGTGAAAAAAGCTAAATTTAGGACATTTGAAGAGAAAATGTAGTATAGAGAATGCATTTGAATCCCTCTGTTCTTGTTTTACTTACAAAGTGAGGATTGTGAGGCAAGACTGCTCTGCCAGGGTGTAAAATATAAAACCACTGCAGCATAACACCTTAGAGTGAGCAGCCTCAGAAGCCAGTTTAGCAATGAAATCGCTGATGTAACTGTATACATTATTTGTGACTTTCTGCATTACAATTTACCTTTACCCGTTGGGACTAGCCCAATATCTTTCAAGGCTTACAAGGATTATTGCTTCAACCCACAGGCATATTGGGAAACAAAGGCTTCTCTTTGTCAGTCCCAGTACAAACAGAACCAGACTTGATCTGTGTACAGACAAGCATCTGCCGGTGGGAACATGTCCCTCAGAAAAAATTCTTCTGAGACAGCCTGTCAAACCCCATCATTAACTCCCCCCTCCTCAATTGGCCCTGTTCATTACCTTGTTGAAAACTACACCCAATAACTGTGTTTGTGAGACTCTAAAAAGACAGAGAGAAAGTAAATACACATGCGTCATAAGTCCAGCAACTCTGGTGCAGAGCTTGAAATGTTTGGCTGAAGAGAACAGTTTTTGATTGCGTTCTTTTGAACCGGTCTTGCACAGAAATAGACGGGACATAGTTGAGATAAATGCCAGCCAGTACATGGTTGTCGCTTTGTTTGTGTAGGGAGACTTACACCACAGCAGCTGTGTACACAATACTCTTGTTACAGAGACGTACTAATCAGACTACCACGTCGGAAGTTTATCAGGTGAAGAGCCGAATGAAGGACGGAGGTATATTTTTCAGCGGTGTAGATCTAAAGGTAACGCCAGAAGGGATTCGCCTTGATCACTGGTGTGTAAAATGAGAATTAGCGAACTGGTAGGCTTGTGGGTTTTCTTGAGAGCGTGATTTGTTGATGAATGTAATGTTATGCAACATCCAAATATATGATGGTAAAACAGAAAGAGTCCCATGCAAGTAGAAGTCTATAAAATGTCCTTATCTGAGTTCACAAACTCAGAAGATAAGACTCAGGTTGCACCACCTTTGTTCTCAATACCTCTGTGAGACTGCTCCCATAAACACACACAGACATGCACGCTAGGGTCAAGTGCGGTTGCCAACAGTGCAGAAAGAAAATAAAAACACACACTGTGTTAAAGAGTCAGAATACCACGCCACAGTCCACGAGGCGGATCACAACTCTTTGCCCCTGAGCTTGTCTCGCAAAGGGAGCAGCTCAGTGCACGGCCCCACCCAGGCCTCCAGTCTCACACATTCCTTGATAGAGCCGTCAGGCCAGCTGGAAGGGAGCCCAGCCTCTCCCCGCAGTGACTAACTCCAAAGAAATGTCCTCTTTCTCTCTGACTCTGGCTCCAATCTGTGCTGCCCACCCTGCCTGAGTACCTACCCCCTCCGAGAGTTGGTCCACTACACCCCCAGAACTCCAGGTTCTGCTCAAATAAACAAGAGCACCACGCTCAGTCAAAAATGCCTGTTGAATGACACCCTGTTAGACCCTCCCAAAATGAAAGTTGAGAAGCAACTCAGGATCCCATTTCACCCTTGTTGTCATCATCCTCTTTTGTTGGCTCCACCCATTTTCCAGGTGGATCCAACAATCATAAATCGACCTCTCACTGCTATCATTCGCCTCCTCACCTCAGGTGTCTCCTCTGCCTTAAAGGAACATACCAAGACAGATACAAATTTTATAGTCTATCTGTAACTAGGTCAAAGCATACTGGAAATTGATCAGAGAGGCTCTAGTCAATCGACCGAGCTGATTGCCAAATCTAATCAGGTTTAGTGAGCAGGAAACAGAGAGCAGTGTGTCATTGATTAAAGCTCAGTCCTAAGTGAATCAGGCTCAGCAGTGCTGGTGAGTGATACGATTTGATTATGAACAAATAAAAAGGCCTCAGTGCAAAGAAGAGCAGTGACCAAATCAGCCATGTTGTCAAAACAGAATGAACTCCCTGTTCCTTTATCTACATTGTAGCAAGTACAACAAATACAGGAGGAGACATAGCAGGCCCCAGTGGAGGTTCACTCTCCCCTCAAAAATGCAGATAGGACATGCATGTGTGACGCATATGAAAGGAATGCACGTCAAAATAAATGGTTCTTTTCTGTACTCCATAGTCCACATAGCCATAAACCACACCACAAGTTCTGCATAAGACCAGAGCCTGCCCACTGACGCCAACTTGGCCTGTTGCTGATTAAACCATTGTGACTTTGGCAGGAGTTTTGCACAAAATGGAAAAACAGAGGAAAACTCTATTCAAGATCACAAACAAGACTAGGGCTTGCGTAAAAAGAACACTCAAACTATGACTTTATTAATATCATAAATAAGCTTCATGATTACATAAGGACAGTACAGAAAAGTTCTAGGCTGTAAAGGACGTAAGTACACGATAACTCACAGCTCCTATCATTACTCATTGTTCTCTACTACACTCAAAAAGGGAGGATCTCACTTTGAATTTCCTCTCTTGAAGTTTCTTCAATTTTTTCCTTATGTGCTAAGGTATAAAGGGGTATTTTTCCATGTCTTTTCAAGCTGCATCATAAACTGAACTGACGGAAAATACAAAGAAAACAGTCAGATCTCTTTTGCAAAAATAAAACCAAATTTAATTTTTTTCAATCGGTGGAGTCCTAAATGAGAAGTGATCATGGGGCGGTGCCTACAGGCAGTTTCAGTGCCAAGAACACTGAGCAACTGACAGAGTACAAAAACAAATAGGTGATGAGATTCAGAATAATTTATTAAGGATGCAAATTTCAAACTGGCATGACTAGTTACAGCACAGAGAAAGGGAAAAGGGAGAGGCAGGTTTACACAGATGAATGTCACATGAGAATAACAAACATCAATAGCAACCTTTTATGTGCCATACCACTCAACCGCCAAGTAGTTTATTTGTTCATGTAGTCTGTTTTTTGTTTTAGTTGTGCATAAGTGCTATTTTATTAAGAACAAGTGCATGCCCATTCATGGCACAGTATGAAACAAGGTGAGAAGGAGGGCGCAATGGCAGCCCAGGCAGCTGAATTCATATATATCTATTTCCTTTGCTGTAGAATTTGAAGCATAAGCACAGTGTTATATATTCATACTTAGCATTTAGACCCCAACACATTAGTGCAGAGTTTTTTTAGATCAAGAGAGAGTGTAGGGTTTTTCCAACTGCCATCCTTGTGTATGTTATGCCAAATAAAGGAAACCTAAACAAAGCTAAATGTATTTCTAAATTTACATTCCAAGCCCCTGCTGCCCTGACATTTTGGCCGCCTCATTCCAAATAGAGTTTTGTAACAGATGCTGCGTGTCAGTCCTTCACGAGGCAACATAACTGCATTTATACAAGGTTGGGGGTGTAGGTCAGATAGTAAATTGGGGACAGGTAGGCTGTGCTTTAGAGCAACCATTATGTAAGGTATTTTCTAGGCTTCTAAACAGCAGATGTTTGGCAGTGGTGAAAGTTATTGGCTTATCAGAAAAATGATTCACACCCTTTTTAAGTTCCCTACTTGCAAAAGTCCCACCAGACTCAAAGCTGCATAAACAAGTCTGGATTGCATGCATGTGCATGGGTGTGGCTTACAGTGGTATTATGTGCACTTGTAATGATTAAATCATCATAATTCTCAAATCACCATTTCTCAACAAGGCGAGTATTGCTGATGATAGGTACTTCCCAGTGCACACTGAGGACATGCTGAAACATTCCAAAACAGCGCTGGATGGATGAGAAGGGAGTGGCTGCTGGGTGGATAGCTTAGATAGACTTTCCAAAGTCGCACTTTAGTTAGATGTTTGATTGCAGCTGGAGGAACAGTGGACTTCCCTCACAGCGCTAGTTGTCTATCAAGAGGCCAGCATTGCCTCAAATTAAATGCCAAGTGTGAAAATAAACCACAGTCTACCCCCTCCTTTTTTTTTTTTTTTTAGCTAACTCACTACATCCACCTCCCTATTTTTTGCCCCCCCCCCCATGCTGTCTCTCCTTCGCACCACCCACATAAAAAAAAAAAAACACGAGGAAATGGCAGAGGAAGTGTGCTAGAGACCAGTTTCTTTCCGTTTCGCACCACTCCTCTTGTCTGTGCTGCTCGACAAGGTGAGAATATATGGTGGTTATCTCAGGGCTCTGTGATAAATATCTTAACACATTCAAGCAAAGACTCTAAACAGCCAAAAGCCACGTCCTTTTCTTTAGGCTAGGGAAGATGTTGTTTGTCACATTGGTGTTAAAAGCAACAAAATGAGCATGAGTGACAGTTTGAGCTCAGCCGACGTCTGCTGTCATGACTGAACAAGATTTGATCAATGGAACTCCTTCAAATATGTGCAGTGTGGTTTTTGGAATACCAGTAGTCCTACATAACTTAGTGTTACGGCATAATGTAGCTCTCTGTACAGGGGCATTGGTTGACAGTGCAGGAATTTAGGCAAACAGAATCCGCCCCTGGCAAAAATGAGGGCACATTGACTAATAAACGTTTTAGCTGCAGGCAATCAGGAACCAGTTATGAAAGTTTTGGTGCTCTAAATCATGACCCTTATTTATTACATTTTATACTTTTATACTTTTGCTTGTGGCAGCGTGAAACACAGTGTCTGGGAATTACATCCAAAAGCAAAACATAATTAACTCAAATGTTTAGAATGCTAAATGACAACCTCCAACCCAAACACCTTTTAGCAGTGTGTCACCATGTGGCACAATAAATCACCTTGACAAGAGCAATTTGAACAACGGCAGTCATTAACAGCTGCTGGGCGTTCTGTACAACTTATGTAAAAAGGCTATGGAGAGGAAGCGAAAAAGCAGCTCTTCAAGCCACTGCTGAAATGATTTTTGGGTGTGGCAGGAGGGTGCTGCTAAGGACAGGCAACGACACAGAGAAGTATGACTCAACAAAGGATTATGCCTGGTTCACATTTTCCGTAGCATTTTGCTCATCTTGATCACGAAAACAAACAGGACTATATGTATGCTATACATTTGTATCACACCTGGAAAGATGCAGCTAAAGCTTGAAACGTGTTTGTGCGCCATGCAGACGAAAAGCTCGGCTTTGTAGGCAAATAAAATGTGTTTCTGTCTTTCTCCAAATGTGCGAAGTCTAAGCTCCCCCCTCTAAGCCCCAAACCTGGTTTCAATTAGCTTGTCTTTCCAAACCACTACATTCCATTACTCCCCTCCTCGCCCCTGCCCCGCCCATCCCCCTTTACTTACTCACTCCCTGACTTTCTTTCCCCGTCTTCCTCCCCTCTTTCTCCCCTCCCTCTCACCTCCCCTGCACACTCTGGCCTTCAGCCCAGGTTGATAGACCCAAGGTAAAAGAAAGACAAGAAGTCTATCTCTGTTCAAGAATTGAAGAAATCATGAAACGTAAACATGCCTTCTGCAGAAGCAGATGTGATAGTTTTCAACTTTACCTAACCAAACTTTGGCTGGAGAGCAAAACATGTGATTCAAAACTCATTCATATCTTATCCAAACACCTTCAGAGGAGTTCACAGCATTCCAAAACAGCAAACTACACAGCATATAGCAAAGATTTCCACTGCCTGATGTGCCACATGATTATTCATAACACTTTAAAACAGTAAATGTATATAGAAAAAGTTCTGGTGAGTACTTGGCATGTCTCAAGAGCCCTTAATATAACATGAAAGACCATTATATGTGTTTGTAATGACCCACTGCGACGCCATCTACAACATGTATGGCTTTTTTCCTTTTCTTTTTTGGCTGTGAAGGGTGTGCCTGTGTGAGGAGACAACGAAGCAAGAAGGGAGGGAGAAAAAAGGAGGGGGTGGAGGGAGGTGAAAGAGAAGAATCCACACCCAAGCAAGTCGCTGCGGCCTCTCAGAGGGAGAAGTAGCTACCTTTGCTTTTTAAAAGTCCAAGTCACAGCAAAGGGCGTTGGGCAGATAAGAGAAACACCTGGACGGTATAACACCAAGGCAAACAACATGACTCTTTAAAATCTCCACTGCTTCCTTTACTCATAAAGTGGGTACAATAATTCAGTGCTATGAAAAATCTGCCACACCAAAGTCTAGAGGTTATGTGTGTGGAAATGACATCCACGTTGCACAACAGTTCAATCACTACACAAAAAGGGTGTTACATGGTAGTTTTTAAAATCATATTAAGATAACACTTCCTTCAAACACATATCCATTATAGATAAAAACTTTTGAGTGCACTAAGAAGAAAAATGAAGTGCGCAACTCCAGTCAAGTCCGCTGCATTCATGCGGTGGCTGCAAGAACACACCCACTTCTCAGACACTGAGCTATTTTTGATCAACATTTATAAGCTTAGAATGCTATTTACACAAAATTACAGACACTATACGCCGACACATTAAAAGCATGTCAATAAGGAAACATGTTTTGTCCTCATAAAAAACTATCCAAGTTTCCTCTGTGTAATCTTTAGACTGTCCCTAGAGATAAACACAGGCAATAAAGTCCGATAAAGTCACTTTAATCTTACCGCTGAGACACACTCACCACAACAGCTCATTGAAATATCACAGAAATGGCATGCAGATAACTTTACCACTTTTGCAAGGAAGGTGTATAAACTCTGGTAAAGTGATTGTAACTGTTAATCTTTGTTTCATAAATATAAGATTTGATGCCAGCAAAATTCACAAAACAGCATTTATTTAATTCAGAGAAGAGAAAATAGTGTGTATATTTACCTGTGCGCAGTCGGTGCGCCCAAGAAGCCTCACACCAGCTTGAGCATCCTTGAAAACGTGTCCACTCTCCTTCTCCTCAGCCCAAGAAAGAGCACTTCTTCCACTCACAACTTAGCTGTCTGTGAGGATTCTGTCACTGTTTTCCTATTTCTTGATCAACAAAGTTTCCAGGGCGTTTTCTGCCCCCTCTCTCCTCCCTCCCTCCTCTCCTCTGAGTTGATTTAAACTTTTTTTTCTGTGTGGCTGCTCCTCTGGGCTGAGCAGAGTGCTTCAACAGTGAACTGGGTAGGGCTCCTGGTTTGCAGAGGGAGGGAAATGTCGGGGAGGGGACCGGTGCGAGGGAGTGGTTCTCTGCAGCCATGGGACCACCCACTGCCTCTCATAGAGGACTCCAATGCATTGAAGCAGGAAAAGAAACTTAAAAACATGATGACATTTTAATTTGCATTAAAATAACTAGACTAGATAACAATGTGAACCTACATTTAACAGTGTAAATAAATGACTGACTACTGGTCCAGGATTTCAAAACTTCTTTCATCTGAGGTAGCTGTACTTAATGCTACAGTAAGCATCTCAAAGCTACAGGGGCATAATGAGTTAGCAATTTTCAATTATTTTTCAATCAATTTTGGCATTTAATTGAAACAAAGAGAATACGCACCCCACAAAATGAGTATCACATGATAGAAAATGGCATAAACATGTTATTACAGCACTGTACACAAAGCAACGCAGAGTTATCATTAACTAAATGACTCAGGACTGAGGCCTTTGCTTATTCACCTAGCCCAAAGTGTATATTTATAAGAGATTAGAGTCACTTTTTTTCTATTTTTATAAGGCCCACCATGAACTAAGTCTGTACTGCAATGGCTGCTTGTTTTGTTCAATATTCAATTGTATTTTGAACAGGCTGTAAGATTTACAGACCATGTTTCATATAGGGATTTATTTCCCAAAAAAATATTCAGACATATTTTTTCATGTGTTTCATAAACAAAACATAACTTTTTCTTTTTTTTTTAAGATGAAACTCTCATGGTGTAGGTACTGTTCATCTTCTGGTATGTTGTTATGAACTTCAAGAATACATTAGAGAGCCTTGTTGTACTGAATGATGTTCCAGTTTTCCTCCTGCTCTGCACATTTCCGTTGGCACAGAGGCACAGGCTTTGTCTGTACAAGCTCTAAAGCAGGGCCAGCCAAAGTAAACAGGGCCCTGCCTAACTCACCTCCAATATTCTTTTTACTATATTATACAGTCTATTGAAGAAATGTTGACTTATTATATACTGAAAGCCTGTTTTGAAAATATAATGATCTCAAAGAAGTGAACACAATAACACATGAGAGTTGATTTTGTGCATCTGTTTTTATGTGTTGGAGAAATAAAGAAGAAGGGACACGAGTTATTTTGGCAAGGACAATTTGGGCGGTGCCTCAGATAAATCCAGCCTGGGATTAAAGATGATATTGGCTAAGCAAATGACAACTGCTACAGGCTTATAGACAAAAATGTCTAGTAAAATATTAGTTGCAAAAAAGTTTTAGGATGAAATTTGGATGGATTATTGGCACCGCTCTTCATGTTACAGATGCATTCATTTGAACCAAGATTTAACTACTTCAACCATGTATTACTGTAAGCAATATTTTTCAAGGGTATGTCGGTTACATTTACCTGTTGTGTTTGTCTATTGATTTGAGTTAACTTTGTATACCTTTCATGCTTTTCTACTGGAAGTCCAATTCATCCATTCATTCGTTACTGATAGCTAGCCTGTTCTTAGTTGTTGCTGTTTTTTTTACCATGAACTCTCGCTGGTTCACTAGTAATCCATTACAGTTAGCTAAAATATGTTTGGCCATCTGTTTCAACATCAAATCCATTACTGTTATCCACCTGAAATGTATTAACCATAGACTGTAAAAAATATGGACGTAGTATCTGTGATGTCAGCCATCTGTTTCTGAACGCTGTTTTGAAGCCAATCGGCAGCAGCAGCCATATTGCTTCCGTCGAGCCAGTGTTACTTAAAGAGGCGGGCTTTGAGCCTCCTAACCAACAGCTGCAGTGTTCCTGCAGGAAGCTGAACCTCTCATTGGAAGACTAGTAATCTCAATATCTTCGAAATTGCCGAATTAGAAAAAAATTCACCCCCCTCACAGTGAGAGGACATCGAGAAATGAGCTATTAAGACTACACTCATCTTTTGTACCAGGCTGTAAATATGTTTATTAATGCTGCAAAGATCGTCTTTTTCCCATTCTATGTATGTGACTTCCGGTACTTCCGGAGCCAGCCTCAAGTGGATCCTCGATGAACTGCAGCTTTTAACACTTCCGCATTGACTCATATTTTTAGACCGGAGGTTGCCGCTTGGTATTAACCCTCCGGTTATGTTGCAGGTCAAATTGACCCTTTTTAAAAGTCTATTTTAGGCAATATATGCCTTCCAAACCAGCTAAATGCAGCATAAAAATCTAGTTAGCATGTGACAGAAGAGGTGTCTCATGTTAATTTATCGAGATTACCTCATAAAAAATAAAAAAATTCAAAATTTAAAATAGAATAAACCAAAATCAATGTCAATGTAAAACTATTGTATTTATGTTTAGGTACTTCCAATGTACATTAAAAAAGTTTAAACATGAATTTAAATGAAAAACGAGTGAGTTATCCTCATTGAACCATGATCTTTGAGAATTAGAACACCAATGGACTAAATATTGATTTAAATGGTTAGTAATGGACTTAAAAATTAGATTAAAAATGAATGTGTATGGGATTTTTTGGGTTCTGACACTTTTGGACAATTGAATATGTCTCGGGTCAAACTGACCCAGGAACATTATTGCTGTTCCAGAGAAACGAACATAACAACTTCATCTGTTCTTTTTTTTTTTTTTTTACTTCAAACCATTTAAACACTTTATTTATATACTTTGGCTCTATTTCTGACATTACTTGAACATCTTGTTCTCACAAGTTGCAATCTAAATGCTTATCCATGACTTTTGTATCAGTAGCTTAACTGCTAATGTGTTACTTTCAGTTATCTTTTTAATTGATTTGTCAATCATCTCCATTGATTAAATCTCTCTGCTGTTTTGCTCATTAGTTATCACATAGTGAAATACCATCCCTAACTGTATGTAAGAGGTGGAGAGGAGATTAGAAAATGCTTAGTTAGGCTACCAGTTGTGCTAAAGGCTAATTCATTGACTTACTTGATAGATTATCTTCAACAATTTGCCCCAGAGAATATCTTTGCATTGTAGATGTCAGGTGACTGAAGTTCTTTATTAGACAAAGAATAGACTTACATAGCTTGTGTCAGAGCACATTGCTTGGTCAGCGACAGGTAGGTGACCTAAACAAATTGGAATTCTTTGAAAAACTGGTCTTTTCATCAATAAGGCCAGCTTTTGTCTCCAGGGGTAAAAGCCAACAAAGTTCTGGACTGACTTCTTTACAGGGACATCACAAATAAATAAATGTATGTATGTAATAAATGAACGAAAACCCAATAAGCTAAAAAAAACAGGCTGTGTAGATACAGATTGGTGCTAAGTAGTGCTAATGTATAAAACAGCTGTGGGTTTTTTTTGATGAAAAAGCTGGAGAACAAATTTCTTGGAGGAAAGGAAGTTATTACAGAAATAGCTTGGCTTTAAAAAAAAATCTCCTCAAGGCACCAACACGACTGAGATGTTAACTTTAGTGTTTTAGGCAAATTGCAGACAGCGTATCTCACTCACCTGTCACTCAAAGCAACCATGTTAATAATGTGTGATTTAAAGCTTTCATATGGTGAATTTCAGAAAAAATGTAACCCAAAGGCAGTTGTTGACATTAAAATAAGCTACAGAGACCAGAACTTGTATTTGTAAAGAGCAGTTTAAATGTTTACTGTTGCATTTTAACATGAGGCCCTCAGGGTGTTAGTTCAGCTTTAAAAGCCAGCCTGAAGTGGCATTGTAACACATTGTATGTTGCTGTTTGCTTCTTTTTCAGCTCCTAAGAGAAGACGCTTGTTTGCCAGATTTAATATTTTGATGTATCAGCCAACACAACATGGGGATAACTCTCTTCTAAATAATATAATTTATAGGTTTTTTTTCTTGATTAGTTAAGCTCCTCTATAATCCAAATGAGATGTCAAGAGGGATGTGGATGTAGCCTTTGTGTGTTTGTGTGTGTCTCAATGTATGTGCATGCTTCTATAAATCTCACATCAAATGTTAAGTGTCCTTGAAACACCCCAGATGTCCTCGTGAATATGACATGCCTCTGCTCAGTGAGGTGAAATGGCAAACATGCAAGGAGTAAAGCAAAGAAGAGGAAGTTACTGCATGGCTGAGAAGGAATCGAACAGGGAGTGGCGCACATAGTGGGACATGCACAGACACTTTAATGTACCACATTACACCACTGTGAGTCAAGGCAGCTCTGATTTAGAGTTCTCTCTAAAAAACAGGGTGCAGCTCTCTCTCTCCTACCAAACGCAGACTTATTGTTTGTGTTTGCATGCATGTGTTCGTTTGTAGTTGCATGCATGCTGAGATAAAAGTGGAGGAGTAACACCAACCATGTGTAAGATAAGCAGAAACCCTAAAGAACTCTGCATGGAGCGTGGAATTGCTTACACTTAACATAGTAACAGTGTTTTGAATAAACAAGGCCAAAGCACAGGAGAATGATCTTAACATAAAGCATAACCGTAGGGCTGAGAAAGTTTGGAAGATTATTTTTGTAAATGCAGAGGTGGAAAACATGTATTACATCATTTTACTCCCTGCAGAGATCATTTTTTATTGTCAATATGTTGTCTAAAAGGCTACTTTTTTGAAAGAATAAACTGTGATTGTTACAGAAGTTAATTGTTTAATCATTGTAGAAGAATTATCCTCCTCTAGTGCTCTGCTCCCACACCTGTTTTCTCAGCTCCATGCAGGTTTGACTTTTTGCTTCTGAGGTGTGGCTGTTGTTGCTTTTGAAGAACAGTTTCAGCTCAGAGCAATTGCTGCTCCGAGACAGACAACTCCTATGATGTGTGCGCATGTAAACGGCAGGATGCCTGTCTAGCTGTGTTCGGTTCAACAACTTATATGCAGGTTTTGAATGTTTATGGTCACATAACAACCCCACAGTAAACACTGCCACTCCTACTGTGTCTTTTACTACTGAGAGTGACCTTGTTTGTGTACTTTTACTCAAAAACTCTTTCCTATGCTGAAGAGGTGAGCTAAGGTTAAAGTGTGTACTTAAAGTGTACTTATTTGTTCTTCCACATTAAATCCAAATCAATTTGTCACAGGGGTCCGTGGATGAAGCAGTGAAAGTCTGAGTAGAGGTTTGAGACAAAAAACAATGTGGATTGTGCAATTGCAATGAAATGTAACTTTTGGGAGATGTCTGAAATGTTTTGAATATCCACTGCATGTGTTTTTCAAACTGAATCCCCTCTGACTGTCACAGTTTTGTGGCAGGTCACTTTAGTTGAATACAAGGATATGTGGGAATGGGTGTGTTTCCTGGTCCTAGGTGTGTCAGCCAGTGTGAACCAGCGCAAATAGCTTGGCTCAGACGAGCGATGACTCACAGGCCATGACTACAATGAAAACAGGGCAGCTCAGACTGTAAAGCAGAGGAAAATCAGAGGATTAGATGGGGATGGACGCTCAACGGTGTGTGTGCATGTGCATGTGTTTGTTTGAGCGTGTGGGTATGATTAATGTGTACCACAGGATAAGGGAAGTCACATGGCAGTGGCTTGAGCAAAACTGTTGCTTGTGATTCAATTCAAGAAAAAAAAAAAAAGGCACTAACACTAGATCTAATGATTTTTTAACTTCTACAAGGTTTCCTTAAACAACTGCACGGCTCTACCCACTATTTGCAGAAGAGCCAGAAGGGTGGGAGTTACACATTTGATTGTGTAACACAGGATTAATCACAGACAAAGGACTATCTGGGCACTGTCAATACATTTTTTAGACGGGAGGAATTTTGATTAGTTTTGAAAATGGTTGATAAAAGTTAGGCTATGTTAAAAAGAAAGAACATTTTTGTATTACATTTGCAAAATGTCACTAATAAACAGAAATTCTTTCCTAATTCAGACAATGTGAGCTGTGTACTTGGTGAACAGCCTGTTTTATGAGTCATAGGGGTAATTTGTCAGAACATGAGATACAATAGAAGATATTTATTCCAAAACACATTTGAGAATGTAACTCAGTCTGTGTTGCTCTTTTTTTTTACTGTGCATATCTTTTTCTTTGTCATTTATTAACTATAGATGACTAATATGAATCTATGAATGAGTAGGGTAGTTTAGTATTAAGTTTAAGTTGTAAATAAGGTGTAACTACTACCTAAGTGATTATGTAATTGCATGTATCACAGTTTGTGATTGCTAATGTCAGTGTGATGTATGTGTTGCCTCTATTCTGACATGTATGCAATGTAAAGATTTGTTTTAATTTTTAGTTGTTAAGTATGTTTTAAATTGTAATCTCAAAGAGTATTTTACAGCATTTCACTGATACTTCTATTTCTATATTAGTGGTTGTTTGAAACTGTCAACACACTTAACAAATCTTGTAACACTCCAGTGTGCATCTGGAGAGATCATTGTCTAAAACAGACACCACACAAACCATCGTCTGTGCAAGTAAAAGAGATCTTTGTGTACCAGCTCCATTAGATTTTTTTTAAACAATGAAACATTGTCAATATTGTGACAAGTGTCTCAGTAGCTGACGCCGAAGACAAAACCAGATAAACATTGTCAAAGAGGCCTTGTTTATTTCAAGGATCTCAAAGAAAATGCACTACTGGTCAGACTTGTGTTCTTTATAAATGAATGAATTCACTGTTATGGAAGATGAGCCGAAAGCACTCCAATCCAAGCAGTGCAAATGGGGACATATCCTGTGTTTCCACCTGTCGTTCCACTTCTTGCAGTGATTTTGAAATTCAGTCTTGGTTATTATAATTATTTTTATAATAACATAAATATTGTCATTAACAACTACAGTAGTGTAAGTAGTATAAGCCCTCCACACATCTCCATGTTATAATTATCTTATTTAGGACACTAAGTTATTTGCATACAGTGATAAAACTACCTAAATCAATGAAATGTAGTAGTTATAATCAAGTAGGATGTAACTATTTCAGAGAATTAAACATCAAATAACGTTTTAACAAGGAAAAAGAAAACTGACCACACAATTCCTCTTTTCAAAACTCTGCACTGGCATCCTGTTTCTTTTAGAATTGATTTTAAAGTCATTTTACTTGTTTTTAAAGCTCTTAACAGCCTTGCTCCTCCATACATCACTGATCTCCTGTCATTTTATGTTCCAGCCTGATCACTGAGGTCCTCGAATGCTTCCCTTTTAAATGTTCCTCGTGTGTCCCACACAAGTGCCGGCCAGAGAGCTTTCTGTTTTTATGCCCCTAAGCTGTGGAACTCTTTGCCTCTGGACATCAAAACGGCGGTCGCTGTGGGTGTTTTTAAAAGTAAACATAAGACTTACCTTTTTAATCTAGCTTTTAATTTGGAGTACTTTATTTTTAGTCCTGGACTGCATTATTATTATTATTTTTATTATTGTTTTAATCATTATTATTTTAATCATTATTATTTTAATCATTGCTTTAACATTTATTTATACAATATAATTATTTATTTATCTATTTATTTCTTGTGTTCACCTGACCTTGTTAACTCTATCTTATTTTTAACTTTTCTTTCCACTCTTACTTATTTTATTGATTTTACTGTTTATTTTATTTTTAAGTATTTTATTTATAAACCTGCCTTTTATAATTTTACCATTGCTGTTGTTTTCTGTCTCTCTGTTATTCTGTGAAGCACTTTGGGCTGCATGTTTTTATGTATGAAAGGTGCTATATAATAAAAGTTGAGTTGAGTTGAGTTGAGTTGAGTTTTTAAACATGTCTCCAAAATACAAGAAAGACACTGATAGGGACCACAGCTTTTCTCACTTAAAGCTCCTGTGAGGATTTTGTCCCTTGTGGAAAAACATTTGTTTAACCCCTCTGCTGATCTTGTACAGTGTATGTGAAGGAATCTTCGTGTGACAAAAAATGTCACCCTCCTCCATTGTCTGTCAAATGTGTCACTCATAGTGAACATTTCCTGTGGAAAATGTACTAAAAGGCTGTTTCTACCTACCTGCGGCAGTGCTTACAGACATTAGAATTTACAACAGAAGATAAGTCAGGCTTGTTGCTCATGGCCACATTTTCTTTCCTTGCTCTGTAAGAAGTATCGGTATTGATCTCAGTCTAATTCAGAAACATGCAAAGATACCTTCCTGTGGTTGATTACTATGGCGACTACTCTGCTTGGTTTTGTTTTGTTTCCTTTTGTAGATGGGTAGTGGTGGCTGGCACACGGAGGAACTTCAGTTTTGAGACATCACTATTGCTCCTTCTATTCTGACACCCAACAACACAGCAAGACAACATTCAAGTCAAGTCAAGCTTTATTTATAAAGCACATTTATAACAACCTCAGTTGACCAAAATGCTGTACAGATATTAAAATACAATATAATCATACACAATATAACAATAAATAAAAACAATAAAAGAACAGTAAGAGCTCAATTTAGGAAATAAACAAGTAAAAAAGTAAAAAGCCAAGGATTCTTGTTTAGCTGGGTCTGAACGCCAAGGAGAAAAGATGGGGTTTCAGGAGTGTTTTAAAGTGATCCACAGACTGTGCAGCTCTAACCTGGAAAGGTAGGCTGTTCCACAGCTTTGGGGCCGCCAAAGCTGACCCTAAGACTCTTTTGAAGCCTTTTCAAAACACGTTTAATCTAAATACAAAATGTTAAATTGCAAACTTTTGTGTTTCACATTCCTGAAAGATCCCTTTTCATAGGTCTTCCATTCTTAATTTGAACAATGAAGCGTTAAATACAATTGCAAATTTCTTGACCTGCCAAAGTGCTTTGAAAGTTCATACTGAACGCAAGGCCTTGTTAAAAACCCTTGGTTCAATTAGCACTTATAATTGAATTTTCTTTATTTTCTTAGTTAACAGGTTGGACTATGGAACTGAAACAAAACCAAAGAGATGATGTTGTTTACCACATACTTGTTAAAAAGTTTACTCTAAAAAGAGACCACATCTATCTTTTTTTTAACACTGTAGGCATGTGATTTTGTGTTATCATGCCTCTGGTGCCCTGTGAGTAAGCAGAACACAAGCTGGGACTTCTCAAAACAAAGTGGACCTAAAGTAACCACCAAGAGCAGAGCATCACCATGGAGAGATTACACCCGCAAAGAACACACACACACACACACACAGTCAGCTAATGACAGTGTGAGCAACTCAAGATACACTATCTTAGAACACTCAGGTCACTGATATTTGCCATCTCCATAGTAACTCATCACTGGTAATCATTCCGGAATTCCCCCCACAGCGCGTGCTCCATCACACACACATACACTCACGTCATGCACCCACATGCACACACACACTCACTGATGATTCAGAAAGAAGAGCTATCTCTCTTTGGTACAGAGAAGAATCTAAGAAGCAAAAGGGGAATGAGAGACAGATTGAATTGTGGTTTCCACTGCAAGTTGTGAGTCACGAACACGAGGGAGGGCCGAAGAGAGAAAAAAAAGACTATTCTGGGATGGCTGCTATAGAAACATAATAAGCAAGGGGGCAGGTACTTGCAGGCATGTTTCCATAGCAATGCCCTATGTGTGTATGTATAAATAAGCCATGCCACAAAGCAGTATGTAATGTCGTAAGGAACTCTGCTTTGTTACTCAAAGTTTGTTATTGTGTTCCAGTAAAGATGATCCCCCTCCTTCCTTCCTTTTTCAGTGGGATCTTTTTATGTCTGCACTATAGACTCGACTGAATAGATTGATGTCGGGAACACCTTTCACAGGTTCAGTCTTGCCAATGCTGCAACATTGCGCCCCAGTAATTAGAGTAATTACTGGGGACTTGCTCGAGGTGTGTAATTCATACACAATTGTTTCAGCATATCAGTGTGTAGAACAGTTGAGTAACCCCACGGATATGGCACATTCACAGGGCAAGACACACCTCTGCGTTTGTATCTGATTAGCCTTAGGTATGATCAATGTTTTTACATCACCTGTTATTCACTAACTGTTACCTGGTTTTAATTATTGATCCAAGCCAGCGATAAGGGATTTTGCAAGAGTTTCTCCTCCCTGTGGCTCTGCACCACCCATCTGTTGTGGTACCGTCCCAAGCTGCACATTCCAATCATAGCTGTAAATGTACTGATACTACCAACGCTTTTCTTGGGTGAGATGTAAACCGTAAACCACAAGCAAGTAGATACATGAATTGGCAGCCTATCTACTCACATGCAGGGTTGAGAAACCTTGTTTATTAAGGAAGCTCATCCAGGTAAAAACTGCTGGAAGAAGTATATTTAAAGAGCTGAACAATGTCTTTACTGTGCCGATTTTAGTTATCATACCTGCAAAATATACCTACTTACAACTTGGGACAATTTCCAGTGTGTTTCATGAGAAGATAATGAGTGGCTCAGACATGTTTGAAGATTGAAGGTTTAGCACACACCCAAACCACAAGGTGAATGGAAGGCTATTAGGATGAACTTTTGTAATATTTCCACTGCACAATGCCAAGTCTTTTAGAAAGTAGAAGAAAAAGAAAAAAAATTAATCATCTTAAAGTTTTATACTTGTTTTTGGATAGTTTGTTTTCTCCACAACAATGATCAACATTTGTACACTTGGTAGTCATGGTAGTGCGTATGAAAGTTTTGCTTCAGTTTGACAACATCACCCCTCTTGCCCCACCTCCAGATTCTGGTAACATGAGCCAGAAGCAACACTGGGGTTTCATGTCCGTAAGCGCAGGGGCTGTCTGTTTTCCCTCCACTGTACCTCTCGTCTCTTCCCTCGTGTCACGCACTTTCCTCTCCTCTTTTGCACTGGCAAACTCAGTTGCATGGCAACACAAACTTGCAGAGAAATAAGTAATTCATCGTCACTTCTCTAAACAAAGACTTTCCCATTTGCAAACATATGCACGCTACTCTCAGGCTTTGTTATGCGGCTGCGTCTGCTCGGCTACTATATCATCGTGTCTGCCCCTGCCTTCTTCAGCTATTTCCCTTCAGCAGTCTGACCTCTGACCTCACTCATTCCATTCCTGTACTAAATCACCATGCTGTGTTTTAGCAGCCTACGGCAGAGAAATTTTCAACTCACACCCCTTTAAGTGGACATACAGAGAGAAACGCCCCTCACTGTGGGACCCAGGTCAGGGTCACTTTCCATGTCCAATAAAATAAGATAGGTGTACAGAAATGTGTATTACTATGTTTTTGCGACACAATTTTTATAACTCTTCTATTTTACATGCGTTGATCCTCCCTTGAGTCCTTACTTGACTCCTGTGTGGACTCGACTTGCCTCCCCCTGTGTTACAGTTTAGTTTTAGCATGTCCTTGGCTGTTGCTCAAATGCAAAAAAGGGGACGCTTAAGGTGAAGTAGCCCTCAAGTGCTGACTAAGGATCTGTTTTCCTGTCCTCATTCCTTTTAACGAATTTAAGTGTGTGTTAGTGGGACAACACGCCGAGCCCCAGACTACAGTCAAATGAAAACTCCATAAAACTGGTGTGTGGGTGGGATTGTACATGTGTGGTGTCTGCCTGTTGTTTCTTTCTTCCTAGAGACGCCCCTACGAACAACTGACAAAACGTACACACAGTTGTATCAGCCATTGAGCCTCTGCAGCAGAGCCATAAACATCTCTAAAGCCCAGGAAAATGTCTATTTAAGGACTTTGTGGCTGTAGCTACAACTGAAAAAGAATCTGCATTCTCCTGTCTAATTATAACTGTCTTTCGAGTGAGTCTGTCATCTAGCCACCAAAATGCTAAACCCATAAATGGGGGATTTTTATGTAGCGAAAGCATCAGATTTCTATTGAGGTTCTTTGGAGAAATCTGTGTTGCATTTCAGCCCCATGCTCCCCAGCGTTAGCCCTTCACCTCGCTGTTCCATGCCCCCCACCGACCCCACAGATCTCTTCACTCTTTTCCAGATGTGTGTGTCCTGCTCCACCAGATGCTCAGCACATGCATACCATGCCTAAAGCTCCTGCAGGGGGCCTGACAGCCACACAGGGACCCTGTGTGATGAAACAATACAGGCTCTCTCCCTGTCCCTCCCTCACCAGAACTCTCCCCAACTGCTTTTAAGAAGAACCCTTCTTTCCCTCCCATCCCCTCCCTCCCTCCCTTGCGAGTGGACATAGAAAAAATGTCCACACCGAGAACGGGGAAAGAGGAAGGGAAAGGAAGAAGAGAGTGTGTGGCCAAGAACTAAAGACCGGGCGGGGAGCAAGGTTGGCAGCACTGGAAGAGAAAATGTTGCTGTTGGCACGAGATTACGTATTGTTCTTGTGGATTGCAATTATTTTCTTCTTTAACTCAGAAGTTCCTAAACAACACTGACAAACAGTGTAATGTAGGGTCTCATTGTAGCAGCCTTTGCTTAGAAGCTTGCTTCAAGAGTTTAAAAACTGCATGTGTCCCTTTAAAGTTAAATTTCACATTGGATTATATGATGAAAAACCTTTTGTAACACCACTCCTTCAGCAATCAAAGGGTTAGCTATCATTGCTGTTGTAATTGCTGCGATGCTGTGGGTGAAGTTATTTGCTCAAGTTACAGCCCTCCTCCACCACGATCCACAGGATGGGTGAGTCATGTGTTCAAGGACATGGCTGTTGTGGGAACATTTCCATTTTCTGATTTCCATGAGACCACAGAGCAAAACTAAAATGGCCTCCCCTTTTTAACAATATGTTGAGAGATGGTTGCTCCAAAAATGATCAGCAGTCATGCTTAGTAAGCTGGAAAAAATGACATTTCTGACTCACTCCTGGAATCACACTTCTTCCTCGTGCAACCTCTCATGAGTGTGTGAGTGTGTCAGAGGAAAAGAGATCCACCCAGGACCTTCTTAACTTAGGAGTCATACATGCTCTGTGATTGAAGTGAGGTGACTCTGCAAAAACTTTTAGCTAAGTATCTCAGACTTTACATTCAAAGACGATATGGATTCATAATTTGAATTTACCTAATGTGAACTTGCTGTGCTGGTTTAGGTGTCCGATTTTACCCGCAGCTACTGTAAACAGAACAAACAATGAAGCAGCGAACAAAGAAATCTGTTACAGCAGAAGTGAAAGGATAAGCCAAACTGCAGGTGTGGGAACAGTCAACAACAAATGATGAAAAGTGTTGTACAAACTTTAATACAGCTGGGTGTGTCCGGTTAGACCTGAGACTTAGACGTCCCAGTTTAATGTTTGTTCTGCCAGGCACAGAAGATTAACATATAAGGTTTCATGAATATTTCCTGCAACTGTAAAAGAAACTAAAGAGTTTTAAAGCATACATTTCAGTCACTATGATGTGTAAAGGACGGAGTATGGCGCACATTAATTTCAGACTATTCGTAGTCTATTCCTCTTCCTAGAAATCATTTCTTCTTTAGTCATAGACTTGCAGAAGTAGGTACTGAAACATGCCGTTTCTCCATTTGATTAGGGTGTGGTCAAACCACGTTATTCAATCTGCCTTTCACTTAAATTGTCCATTCTATAATATTATGAATGTAAAGTATCTTGTTTGTATTTATATACAGAGAATACTATTCAAATTTGATTAATTTGAGGAAGATTTAACATACACAGCAGCATTGTCTTTATATAATTGTTCTGTAAGCACCGCCTTTTATTATTTCAGAGCCAACTTTTTTATAATTTTAAAAATGAACATCACACATAAATGAACACAATAGTTTGTTTTTTTATTTGATCAAGTTGAACTGTGCCCTCCTTATTAAAACTTGTGGAAAAGTATTTTATTTAATAACCCCCTGGCCTCAGATGACATTTCAAGGGGCATCTGAGTTCTTTTTAAAGACTTCTTTCAGGCTGCTTTCCCTCAGGGAAGCACAAGCGACATGAAAACAAAAACCCCATAGTTAAAAGCAGACAACAATCTTGTCTAAGATTGAGCAAACCACAGAACTCAGCCCGGTCATTTTCTCGTCCTGCTGGAAGAGCTCCAGCTAGAGTAGACTAACAACTTTAAAATGACAGGTCTTTAGCTGCCCTCTGCAGGTATGAGAGAACCCTGCAGCGTTAGCGAGATATACTGCAAATGGTTTAGTGATGGTGTGAAACTTCTACCATTTCCTGCTCTAGATGAATGTGCATCCTGGTGAGGATGCAGGTTGCAATATGCAACCTGCAAATTGCAATATTGTTTATGTGACGAATAAGGATCATCAGATGGGCTACAGACTGCAATGGATGTATGACTAAGAGGATCAAAATTCAAGGTGCATGCCAAGGTTCTCGCAAAGTCATGTCCAATTGTACAAATACTGTATGCATCGTACAGACTGTTTCTAAAGTCAGCTCCAGTATTTGCTGCGGCCAAAGAGGACACTACTCCTCTTTTTTTCCTGTTATGGGCTCAATATGCGAGCGCAACTTGACACCAAGCTGAAAATAATTTTCACTGACCCCCTCAGGGTGTAAACTGTAACTGCATCACATTTTCAACCACACCCAGCATCAGTGTTGGGTGTGGTCACAATGTGTACTGTTGTACAATAGAACAAGTATTTAGAGTGTTGAAAAGTCAAACTGTAGTAAGGTTTGCATTTCTACTTTGGACTAGAAGTCTAAACAGAGATGTTCAACTCTGCTTATATTGCTCTGTATGGCTGTTTATTGATCACACTGTGTCCCCAAATGAAACATCCTCCTCTTCATTCCTTTCGTCTTTTTTTTGGTGAAACTATGTGAACTAAGATTGGAATAAATTGTAGATGTTTATTATTAATTGTGACAAAAGTTTAAAACAAACACTTGACCACAAACATCACATTTTTATCGTTGGCATTGTGGAAAATGCTTTATTTCGCAGGTCAAACAAACAAAAAACCACTTGGGGGCCACTGACACAAATCTCATGTTCAAACACTGTCAGTCTGAGTCATTGTTGCGGTAAGGTAAGCACATGATGGCTGAAAGTCTGTAAGTTTAAGTGCTGGAAAGCTGAAGCACAGAGTTTTCGCGCTCCCTCCCAGTGTCCTCTCACTTGAAGATCTTGCCCTGGTTGAAACTTTTACCCACATGCTTGAAGTCTCCCTCCCAGGCAAAGTACTCTTTCACCATGGTCTTGCACTCCTCGCTGTTTGGATCCAGCTTGCGCCAGTCGTATGATTCGTAGTCGATTTGCCAGTCCGGAGACAGCTGGAAGAGAATTTAAAAAAGTTGTTATCAGAATGCTGGTAAATTACCTTTAAGTTAATTAAATCCCTAGAAGTGATACTCATATCAAAACAGCTCAGTCCAAGTCTATGGAGTTCCAAGACGTGTTCACTAAAACAGTCTTACTAAGTACATTTTGGGTTACAGTGTACGGTTTGTGCCCATTGCATGAACCAGCCTTTAACTCACTAAACAGAGATGACTGGGATGAACATGGTCTCAAGTTTCTCTGCCCCCATCAGATTAAGACTGCATGCCATAACAGGACACGGCCTTGCCCAAAGACAGGGGACCATCCACAAAACCAGGACAATCAAAGTGTTGTGGAAAGTTTGTTCTCCCTTTTAAATACTTACAGTGAAGGCCAGATCTTGACCCCTGAAGATCCAGATGCCAGAGATGATGCTGTCGTTATTGGTGCCGAACAAGATGACACTGGCGAAGGCATTCTTTCTGAGTTTGTCCAGGCGCTGGAACATGCCTGTGTAACACATGGAGGGGTTGAGACATGCTGTTAATTGTATCCATGAGGCAGAAAAGTCACACAGACTATACTCTTCTTTTTTTAAATCAAGGATACTATTTAACAAGTCTAGTTTCTAAAATCATTCACCGCAAGCTTCAAGCTTCCTTTTGCTGGAATGGCAGAAAAATACAACTGAGAGTTCACTTTCTACTGTGCCCATAGCATGAACCAGCCTTTAACTCACTAATCAGAGATGACTGGGATGAACATGGTCTCAAGTTTCTCTGCCCCCGTCAGATTAAGACTGCGTGCCATGATTGGACACTGCCTTGCCCAAAGACAGGGGACGACATGCTGTTTCTAAAAGGAGGATGACACCTGATTCAAGAAGAGGCCCATTATCTCAGTGGAAATAGCTGCAACTTTCCCCAAGACTAAAACCTTTGCAAGTCATAACAATAGAAAACTCAAGAACAAAATCTTTTTTAAAAAGTCATCAAAAGATTTGTTTTAAGCTTGAGATAGACTCAATTAGTATCTGTTGTGATCTTCTGACTGATTCTGTATTCTTTGTATTATTTTCTATTTCACATTTTTTTTCTCAGGGTTGCTATGACTTATTTCGTGTTCAGCAATATTTTAGTATATCTTTTAAGACGTTTTGAATTGTGATTGTTAATTACTGTTTTTTATTGTTATGTGTGGACCCCAGGAAGACTAGCGACCACGTTGTGGAAGCTAATTGGGATCCGTATAAAGAATAAATAAATGAAACAGATCAAACTGATGACAAAAATACATCAGTTAGGCTTAAAACGCATCATTCTAAGGATTGCAGTTCATGTTTAATAATTCATCAAGCCAAATGTTTAACCATTCATTTAGAAAAGTCATTCAGATATAAGACTGATTTAAAAATAATTTACCCCCTTCATGGTTATGAATAAAACATACACAAAACCTGATCAAATTCAGGTATGAAGAGAACTCTCAATTGTCTTTGGTCCTTCAGAGAGACTCAAAAAGAATATTTTTTCCAGACAAAAATATGAACCATACATGAATGAGGGTCCAAGGCTGGAAGTCAAGTCTCAGTCTAAAACATTTACCAAACCACATATTTTCAAGACTGTAACCAAAACGTAACATTTGTTCATTTCCAAAAACTTGACTTCAATTATATTCACATGGTCACATCAATCGAGTCTCACCTGTAATAAGGTTGCAACTCTTGAAGGTGAGGGTGAGTTCTTCGGGGTATTTGTACTGGCTGTACCAGACGGAGTACCCCTCACTGTCAAAGTTCTCCCAGAAGTGGGGAATGGCTACTTTCAGGGTGTCCTCGTTGGAGTACTTTCTTTTGAACTCATCCATGACAAATGGGCTGAAAGAGAAAACAAATAGATCAGGTCCATTAGTCCTGCAGGCTGTAAAAAAAAAAAAAAGGTGTGGGAATAAGGTCAGTGTCATTATGACATGGCCTGATACATGTTTTTCAGTACTGCAGTATTGAAGTAGTTGGCACGCAACATTTTGGTAAATGAAAAAAAAGGTAGGGATGGTTGCTGCCTGCCTCCCAGCATAAACTTAAGGATCATGTTATTGAAGTTACAGCAGTTATAACTCTGGTTTGTGCCCATAGCATGAACCAGCCTTTAACTCACTAATCAGAGATGACTGGGATGAACATGGTCTCAAGTTTCTCTGCCCCCGTCAGATTAAGACTGCGTGCCATGATTGGACACTGCCTTGCCCAAAGACAGGGGACTACCAAGTTTCCTTCCAAATGTGTAGTAAATTCTAATCTTTATAGCATGTGATTTAATCTGGGAACAGTCAGCTTAACATGAAATGTGTATGCCAGAACAACATGGAAAGCATTGAGATCTTTGTACCTCTTTGATAGGTGTGCAAAGGGGTCCTTGGCTTTTGGCTCTGCAGCCAAAGCAGCATCGCAGTCATCCATCTCCTCTTCAGGGGCGGGCTTCTTCTCTTCCTTCTTCTTTTCCTTCTTCTCCTGGGGTTTGGCTGCCTCTTTTCCTCCCTTCTCTTTCTTTGCAGGGGCCTCTTTCTTGGGCTGCATCTCAGCAAACTTCTTGGCTGGATGAGGAGAACAAAACAATGGAAAACATGTTTTCAGTTAAATGTTCCATTATTTCACTTTGAGTTTGCACTCTCTAAAACCACTCTGGCTGGGAGTCTTGCAGCTGTTTACCAAACACAACAAGCAATTTAATGTTTACGGGAACATTTTGTGTGTGCTATAAATTCACTATTTCATTCAAATCAATTTAAATCATGAATATTCAAATAAACTCACTGTTTCGAACTCAGCATCTAGTCCCCTTTGTGTAATTCATTGACTTTCTGCGTGCCAACCACAGCATCTTCACTGAGGCTAGCCTTTTTAAAACACAGCTTATTTACTCTATAACATGAAAGCTTCACACTTGGCCCACAGTTCTAGTTTCCTGAAGCCTAATATTTAAACCAAGTGCTTGTATCACTAACATTTTACAAAGCCACACAGAGAAACAGGTGAGGGCAAATATTAGAACCATCACATTCTACCACTCACTACCTGCTTCTCTATTAGCCTTCACTGAATTTAGAGAAAGGATGTGAAAAGCTTCCAAAGGCCAACATTTTTACTTCATGGACTATAATGTATCAAAAGAAAACAAACAGAGCATCTCCCTTATTAGACCTCTTCAGCTCAGAAGTGCACCAAGCTGAGTGTTATCTAATGAGACTTTCAGTTGGGAAAGGCAAAATACCTCAGTGGACAAACAGCCTGAAGCCACCACTTATGCTTCTCACATATAAGTAGTAAGTCTTTATTTAACAAACTGAAGTAAATTTGAAAAAAGAGACTTTGGAATGTAATTCAGTCTTTCCAAAAGAGAGGGAAGCTAGAGACTATTGTTTCACTAATGTAGAACATGGGAAGGAAAAGGTTTGCAGGAGACCTGGACAAGTGCAACAACAAGTGTTATTGTTATTGGCATTGGGCCAAATAAAGCAGGACAGCACAAAACAAAGCCTTGATCTTATTAAGAGAACGCCATAGGTTTTAGATCTTCCAACAATAGTCTGTGGTTTGTGCCCATTGCATGAACCAGCCTTTAACTCACTAATCAGAGTTGACTGGGATGAACATGGTCTCAAGTTTCTCTGCCCCCATCAGATTAAGACTGCGTGCCATGATTGGACACTGCCTTGCCCAAAGACAGGGGACCACCTACAGCTGTGAGATGAAGAAAACTCTCATCCAAACCAACCTTTTCCCCCCCTCGAGGATTTATTCCAGATGGTTGAGCTTTTCATTATTAAAAGTTGCATGACTGTCAAAAACTATCCTAAACAGCCAGTAACTATTTGTGTTTTTGTAAGATTTAAGGGTAGCTTGCTGCAGCTGGCTTGTGCACTTGATTTGTTGGTCCTGATCTCGTGACTCTCCTGTTACTCACCATCAAACTGTGCCATCTTTTCACACAGCTTCACCTCTCCGAGGACAGCCTTGAACTGCTGCTGGTTTACACAGGTGGAGAACCAGCGAGTCACGTTTGAGTAAGGCTGACGGAAGGAAGGCTCAAGAACCTGAAGGCAAAGAAAGAGGAGGTGTTACAGCTTTTTGATTTAATGAATTCTATGTGGCTTTGTGCTAGTGTTGTCTGCTGTATGAAAGTCAAACCTGTTTGTAAAGCCAGAGCATGGAGCAAGCCACGCTGATGTCTGCTAGGCTGATTCTCTCCCCCACCAAGAAGGTGCGGGTGTTGAGGTGCTGGTTCAGCACTGTAAGGACCTTCTTCACATCTTCTTTGGCCTGTTCTGTGGCCTGGAACAATCCAGACAGAAGAATGACTTTGCAGGATTGATCAGCATATACATTTTTGCACATGATCATGTACCAAGTCTCCACTACAGAATGGTGTAATCCAGCCAGGCAAAACTTGCACCAAGCTTCCATCAAATCTAGCAAATAATGAAATCCCTGTAGTTTTTAAACAATATCTTCAACTTTTTCTTTCCCTCTCTCTTCCTCTGTGTTTTTTTTTTTTTCATTTCATTTTTTCTTTATTTTCCTCATTTTCTGTTGTAAAGCACTTTGGATCAATTGTGTTGTGTGTAAAGTGAAATATAAATAAAGTTGAGTTGATTTGATATTAACCTGCATACCTGCTTGTTGAACTGCATGATTCCCAGGGTGGGGAAGACCCATGCGCTGGCTGGAGGGATGATCTCTGAGTCAGCAAAGCTCACCCATTGCAGCACCTGGGCGGCGGCCTGGGGGGTGGCACCACGAAGGACTTCATTGCTCACTGTAGTAGTGAATAGACACCAATAAGAGATCTAGACAATCATTTTTTTAAAAGGGCAGAGTTAACCATCTGTATAATCTTTTAGTTTTAATGCCCAAATTTAATGTGTGCATGACAAAAGTGAACCATTTCAGTACTTACAGTAGTGAGCAATGGCATTACTCTCAAACAGACAGAAGCCGTCATCTCCCTGGTAGGCAGGTACCTACGAACAACAGCACAATTCAGGAATGTTACACATTTTTACAGGGAGTCAAATAATCAAGAGCATAATGCGATATGTTACACAACAGAGTTATTTTCATACCAGTATTAGCTTTATTAAGATGCTTAAAAGCCCTCTGAGCCAAGCATAACTGGACCAATCCCATACCTAGAAATGAAACATACACGTACCTTTCCCAGAGGGAAGTTGTTAAGGAAGGCTGGAGTACGGTTCGTCTGCCCGAAGGTGAAGGCAGGGGAGCTGGTGGCCACTTTGAGGCGAGCACCACTGTACTGGGCTGCAATCTGGGCCTTGAAGGCCCGCCAGTTCTCTGGGTATGTGTACAGAGTCTGGAGAGAGGGGAGACAACACGCAATCACGCAATTATTCAACAGTCAAAAACTATTTATATTTATATATATATTTATATATATATATATATATATATATATATATATATATATATATATATCTTGTTTCAGAAATTTGAGTATGACTTTAAAGCTAGCAGCTAAGCCCACATTCATTCAGTCAACTTTAATAGTTCTCATTTTAAGTCTCACTGTAAAGAGGAAATAAATGCAACTTTACAGCTGTTCCTCTTTTACAAACTTTGCACATGAAAAGCTACAAATGTTATTTAAAGTAAGGTCACATTTGTTTTAGTGTTCTTCACATAAAGTAAAGATGCTACACGTAACAGGATGCTAGACCATTTCACAGACTAAAAGGATTGGGAACAGACGGCAAGTAGAAAGTTTAAGATTTGACTGAAAGCTACCATGGAAAATTTTAGACAACTACATTCACAAATAACTTATTTATACAATAGGTTTTCAGTTACAGCTCGCTTCTGAAGCTAACTAATGTAGCATTCAAAAACCGGTCTGGTAGTGTAACTCTATAGGCTTTGTTCACAAGTTATTCAGCTAGCTTAAATATGGCAAGCCTGGGGACAATATACATTTTTAAAAAAAGAATAATGCAAATCCGTGCAAAACGCATCAGAAACACGTGTAGCTCGAAAATATAACTGTAACGTGGCACAAGCCTGGGCCATGAGAGGAGTGTCATTCAGTATGAATGCAACGTCATGACACGGATAGCTAACCTGTGATAGAATCGACACCGGATGAAATTCCCCGTAAATAAACCCTGTAACGGCTACCAAACATACCAGACGTTAAGTCTATAGATAGAGGTACTATATTATAGTACAGATGGGCCTGATATTCATCGGATTGAGTCAGATAAGTTGAAAGGAAGCTCCCACAATGGCCATCTCTCCATCTTACTCACCCCTGCCGCCATCTTCAGGAAGAGAGAAAGAAAGAACGAGGGCGCGCTCCTCTGACGTATTTACGGCCACACACCGTGCGCGCTCTTTAAATGTGCGCGTTCACGATTTGCCACCGCTTCAATGCCGACGTGGTAATGCTGCTATACCCCAATTGAAACTTCTGAACCATAGACTGTATAAAATATGTTTAAAAAATAAATAATTTACTGAACAGACATTAATGTAAACACCATAGACTGTATAAAATAGGTAAACACTAAATATAGATGATGCTATTGTGCACCTGAAGTGCAAAACACTACTGCAATTTAGAAAACACTATGGCAACTTAGAAAACACTACTGCAAATCAGAAAACACTAACCAAACCGGAAGTTGTAATGTAAGTAATGTTAAAAAAAAAAAATTCTGAACAGACATTAATGTAAACACTAAATATAGATGATACTACGGTGGCCCTGAAGTGCAAAACACTACAGCTAATCAGAAAACACTATGGCAATTTAGAAAACACAACGGCAATTCAGAAAACACTATGACATTAACCAAACTGGAAGAAGTATGTACCCTCGGGGGACATGACTCGTTTCTGATTGGACTGAGGGTACTTACTTTTTCTGGTTTGGTTAATGTTGTAGTGTTTTCTGATTTGCCGTTGTGATTTGCACTTCAGGGCCACTGTATGATACACTGTTTCAAAGATTAGTTTAAAGATCAATTCTACAAAAAGATTAACATATCGACATATTTCAAATAAAGGAGATGCATAAATTTAAGAACAAGTAAAAAATATTTTATTGGAGTCCTACAACAAAAAGAAAAAACGCAGCATGTGGCTGGTACAGAAATAAAAAGTGTACATGAAATTAAGTGAAAATTATAATAAGAACTACTTCTGCATTGAATACCATCTTGCTATCAATTTTGCCAGCATTAACCTGACAATGCTTTCTTTTTAGCAGCTGCAATCTACAAATGCTGGCTGTACAGTTTAATGAAATAATGGAACTAATGGGCTTCTCCTTGCCCTGCGCCCTGCCCTGTCAAACAGTGTTAAAAAAAAGACCACAATTTAAACAAAGATTAAACTTGGTGAGTAAATAAAATGTTCCATGTGAAATGTTCTCCTTCTGTGGCAAATCAGCTCACAAGACCTGTAAATAAAGTACAGAGGGCAAGTTTTATAATCACAACATAAAAAAAAGGATTTTTTTTTATAAATCAGGTCATACACAACACAACTCAAATAGTTCAACTTTAATTGCAGTCACCACCATAACAATGTTATTTCTAGTACTCACCCAGATAATCATCCATGAGGGATCCAATGGCGAACTAAAAACAAGAGAAAGGCTATTTTAACTACATGTAAATTAAAATTATGTATGTCACTTCTCTCTATTATTGGGTCACATGTAATGCTGTGAGACATTTTTTCTTGTTATTTTTTTCACATATACTGTGATTAAATCTTACAAAAAATCAAGATAATTGACTGACAAAAAACACTTACAATGTCATTCTTGTCCACTCTTGTCCCAACAATCTTTAACCGAATTTCATCGTCTTGCTGGATTACGATATCCTTAAAAAAGAAAAGAAAAATAGATGCAAGTTTCTGTAATCAGGATAGAAAAAAGAAAAGGGGAGCAGCTCCTCAGCTACTATGCAATGGAATGTTTTGCTTTCATAAATCCCCTGAAACATATCTTCTTTAGCACCAGTATTCGTGTTGCAACACAGATCTCTACATTCACGTAAGGCAATCATTTGATAAAAGTGACTAAATAACTTTAAAACAAACTCAGTTAGAATTCTTACCTCATCGACTGTCTTGTAACAAGGAGGATTCGAATTGGGGTCAAACTCCATTTCTGAGGGGATGGACTGCAAAAAACAAAGTGTGATTACAATAACCGAAAATCAATGTGCAGAACAAAGCCAACCAACCAAGGGAACACCCAAAGATGTTAAGCGGACTCACATGGCGAGAGATGAAGCATGACATGGGACCGATCTCTGTGAACAACCCAACCTGCAAAGAAAAGTTGTACTCTTTAATAAAGTACGTATAAGTCAGTAGATTTTCAGTTACGAATCACTTAACAGATAAAAAAAAAATCTTCATGGGGAGCACAGTTAATCTAATGAAGTAAACATTGCACACTATAAGTAGTGTTTTGCTGGACTCAGACGTGAGTCAATATAGAGCATAAGTAAGTTTTCTTTATGTACATTTCTTGGCCACATTATTATTCATACCACAGCACCTTTGAAAAAAATAAAATACAATAAAAAAACTGCAGGATTAATTTGGAAACAGGAGACGACATACGTTCTTGATATTAAAACAACAGTTTGTTTTTCAATGTGCAGAAAAAAAAAGTTTTGGGAAAAATGTACATGTTTTGGACATTAAGATGTACAGATAATGTCAGTAACCAAGCAATGCATTCTAAGACTATATGGTGAGATCCATGAACTGCATGGAGAGATGGACCATATAGGTAGATAATATGTTTGGCACTGTAAATGTCTCTTACCTTGTTAACCTGAGTAACTACAGCATCCACTACCTCCCCTTTAAATGGGCGGAACACAATGGCCTTGTACTTCACTGGATAGAGGACAAACCCTCTTCCTGGCTGGATGACACCTGCACCGATGTTGTCAATGGTGGTGACTGCAATCACAAAGCCATACCTAAACGAGAGACAATACATTAATTACATATGTATGTCAAGCTTTTATATGCATGATAAAACGAAAAACTTACATTACTTCAAAATGATTCATAGTCTTTTTTTTTTATTCTTATTCATACTGACACATAAGGTTACATTTTTATGTGTTTTTTTTAATAAGGGATCAGTACAAAGAATTAAAAGTGATTGAGACTTCTTTAAGTTTTCAAAATCCTTACACACAGGTTATTGAAATATTAAAGATGATCTATGGGCGAATCCTTATAGAATATTATTTTACTTGACGGTTCATCCTAAACTCAAGACATGGGTGTCGACACACACCACTACATTGATTTAATTTATATACCTTACATTTTCAAGTCAAAGCACAGCTTTTAAACCCTTTAGCTGAGAATCCCTCCCCCCCAAAAAAACAACTGAATTGTATCATTGGACATAATAAAGTCTTGCAGCCACTCACTTGCCAGTGCAGGTTCCCTCCACTTCTGTGAAAAGTTTCTGTTTCACAGTGTTGAGGAGATTAGGGCCAAAGTATCTTGGATGGAGCAAGATTTCATGCTCCAAAGAAATCTGTTGACATAAAAAAAAAACAACGTTCATAACAGTCAGAAGAAAAAAAGCAATACGACGGTGTTAAAGTTGATGTTAGCTGTGTCTCTGTATTGATTAACCCTCCTGTTATGTGGCAGGTCAAATTGACCCATTTTAAAGTTAAAAATAAGTATTATTTTGCATTTCTAATGTTACAGTGGATTAAAGGCTAGTGGTATTCAGAGGTTCCTTCCATCTTAGGTGATATATGCCTTCCAAACCAGCTAAATACAGCATAAAAGGCCAGCATGTGACAGAGGTGTCAAGTGTTAATGTAAAATAAAATAAACAAAAATCTATGTCATGTAAAACTATAGTATTTATATTTAGGGCTTTTCAATGTACATTTTAAAAAGTTTTAAAATGAATTTCATTGAAACGAGTGAGTTATCCTCATTGAACCATGATCCGTGAGAATTAAAGAACACTATTGCACTAAATACTGATTTAAATGGTTAGTAATGGAGTTAATAATGAGATGTCTATTGGGATTTTTTGGGGTTCAGACACTTCTGGATAATTGAATATGCCCTTGGTCAAGTTGACCCAGGAACACTATTGCTGTCCCTAAGAAACGAACATAACAGGAGGGTTAAACACGAGAGAAGAACTTGAGTCCCTGCACTAATGAAGCTATGTATGCAGCGCTAATCAACTTAACTATTAGATACATTTAGTCCAGCTTCAGTAGCATTGCTAACCCACGCACTGGTAAACAACACACTCATACAATACCAGTAGTAGCCACAAAGGCTTAGAAACATATTTGTACTTACATGGTAAAACATTTCTTTTATGTTCCGTACGTTCCCTTGTAGTAACCTTATTTATCGCAAAATTAGAAGTCTTTTCTAAGTGAATGAGAGGAAAACCTGCCGCTCGCTCACAACCACAAATATAAATCACTTCCGGGGTAATGGGTCGATGTTAAAAGCCCTGGGTAAGGTCTGTCAGGTACATCCGGATACATCCCTGGGTTAGGTCTGTCAGGTAATGCGCTCGCATCCACTGTATGCTATACTTTTTTATTTAAGCCCAGCATACCTAATGTGATTAAACTTGAAGCTATATGAAACGAATGTTAACCTGAGGTTTCTGACTGTTAAAAGGAAGTTTTTCCTCACCACTGTAACTAGCTAAATACTGCGATGTGCAATGCTCATGATGGATTAGGTGGGGTCAGACTGAGTCTTACCCTGTCTTGAAGTTGGGTCTCTGTTCATAATTTGACATAGTGTGGTCTAGACCTCCTATGTTTGTAAAAGCGTCTTGAGATAACGTTTGTTGTGATTTGGCGCTATACAAATAAAGATTGATTGATTGATTGATTGATTGACTGTGGGTATTGACGGCTCTAAATTCAATCAAATGTATCCATCAGATCGACCATGGAAACAACAATACATGTCTGCAATGCAGACCCCCCCAAATTTGTTGTTTTTCTAAATGAATTCCAAATATACCTAAAATCATTGAAAATAATGAAAGGACAAAGAGCACTTAAAATATACGGTTCCCTAAAATAATTCCTCACTGAATTGTAAAATCCATTATTGTATTATTTATTTTCTATGTATGTACACTACCACTCAAAAGTTTGGAAACACCTTCTCATTCAAGGGTGTGTATTTATTTTAATTATTTGAAACACTGTAGATTAATAGCAAAGACATCAAAACTATGAAAGAACATATATGGAATTATTTGATGAACAAAAAAGTGTTAAACAAACCAGAATATGTTTTATATTTTAGATTCTGTAAAGTAGCCCCCTTTTTTCTCATGACAGCTTTGCACACTCGTGGTATTCTCTCAGTCTGCTTCATGAAGTGGTCTCCTGGAATGGTTTCTAATTAACATGAGTCTTGTCAAGAGTTCATTTGTAGAATGACTTGCCTTCTTAATGTGTTTGAGACCATAAGTTGTATTGTTCAGTGGTAGGGTTAGTACACAGTGGATAGCCCTATTTGACTACTGTTCTAATCCATATTGTGGCAAAACCAGATTATTTCATAGTTTTGATGTCTTCAGTATTAATCTACAATGTTGAAAACAATTAAAACAAATAAAAACCATTGAATGAGAGGTGTGTCCAAACTTTTGACTGGTAGTGTATTTTCTCATTTACCTTAAATTACCAACTGAGGGTGTATTGTTTCTGTATCTTTAATGATTGTTTGTGTATGATGTACCCATTGTTTGTTATGTACATCTATAATAAAGTTGAAAAAAAAAAAAAAAAGTCTGCACTGCAGGCTGCAGTCAAAAACAAACAAAGCCCGACCCCTGGCGGTGAGGCGGAATAATGAACGTGTCCATAAGGGCGGGGCCAAACAGCAGGCGCGACCAAATCCTGCATTGTGATTGGATGGTGTGACCACAGTGTTGACATCTGAGTTGTCAGAGGGAGACGGAGCATTCTAGCACGACCTGATAACATTGTAAGAACAAATACAATTTGTAACGACCCATATGTTTTTACCTTTTTTCGTGTACTTAAGTTAAGCAAGAATGACATGTGACTGAAAGTTGAGACTTTTTCAGTTTTTGCTTCGTTTGACACACTGAGTGGATCTTCACAAGTAGTCTATTTGTACTTCCTTAGCCGACTGACATGGCGAGAAACCTCGTCTCCAAGTTGTTTCGTACATCTTTAATCACACAAAGTGTAAGTTATTTGCATGAGCAACTTTTTTAAAAAACTATTTCGTGGCTGAAGTTTTCCTAATGACCCATGTGACTGTGTTGTCCTCCAGGCGTCTCTCCGGTCGGGCTGCGTGTCTCGCAGAGAGGCTGCGGCGGGGATCAGATATTTCTCCAGTGATCCTCCTAAGAAGGAAGAGAAAATCAGTCGCTATTCCATTCCTAACAAGAAAGATCTTCCTTATGATATGGTGGAGCTTATGGATGAAGTTGAGTCAAAAGTAAGGAAATCCTCTGTGGCCATCAGAATGTACAACTCCTCCCTCTGATGACTGAACTATATTCTGTACTCTGTGCGATAACGGGCAATATCCCTGCCACTTTAACATCCTGTATACCAGGGGTGTCAAACTACTTTCAGTTCAGGGATCACATACAGCCCAAGTTGATCTGAATGGGCCGGACCAGTAAAATCAAAGCATAATAATCTATAAATAACAACTCTAAATGTTTCCCTTTGTTTCAGTGCAAAAAAGTACAAGTACATTCTGTAAATGTTCACATTAATGAACTATTTTTCTACAAAAACAGCTGTTGTATTTTTGGCCATGATGAGTCTCATAGTGGGGCCGAATATTTTACTCTTTAAGCCCTGAAACCTGCTGCGAACACACCAAACACAGGTTACCCATTCACCTGACAGAGAGTGTAATGTTAACGGCAAAAGAACAGAGATTATAATAATGAAGAAAGTAAAGTTGACTATTGTTGACTCCCCAGCTCCAGCATGAACAGTTTGCTTGCTGGACAGTGTTGTATGAAGGGGTGTAGTGCTAGTGTTACTAGTGACGGAGCGCACCTGTTACGGATTCACAAGTATGGTAAGCATGCGCACGATATGTGGCTCCTTTCAAAGATTGTGGATCCACCGTTCAAATGTGACAAATGTACATACAATATACGTAAACTTCAGTGCTAATTGGATCATGAAGTGCTCTAAAAAGTCTTTATGAATCTCAACCAGAGTATGCAAACAGCAAGTAATCTATTTTCTCACTTTGAGATAAAAAGCACCGTTCAGGTGCGCTCCGTCAGTACTATGATTTTATGTGACCCCCAGAGGACAAATCTGAAATAGTAGTTACTTTTATTGAAAAATTGCAGTTAATGTCTTCTCTGTAATTTTTTCACTTTGCAAAGTCGTTCCGTGGGCTGGATTGGAACCTCTTGTGGGCCGGTTTTGGCCTGCAGACCGCTTGTTTGACACCCCTGCTGTATACAATACCTTCATTCCCAGTGCTTTGTACATAGCGAACTGTAACTATTCTCTTTATACTTATTATAAATCCAATTTATATTATTTCATTCATATTAATATTTTATTCTATTCCTTCTTTCTATTAATATTTTGACTTTTTCATACTGTATATTAGAGCATTCTGTAACAACTTAATCCCCCCCGGATAAATAAAGTATTTCAGATTCTGATGAAACATTACATATTTTACGATACTGTCATTTGATTTCACCGAGTGTCCAACTTCATATTTTCTTACAGAGTGGATTTCTGCCTAACGTCTTCAAAGTCCTCTCTCACAGACCAGCAGAGTTCAGAGCCTTCTTCGCTTATTACAATGAACTCATGAACAAAGAGACAGGTGTGTGTTTGTGTTGTCTATCAGGTGCATTGAGTGTGTTGGTTTGAGCACCACCATCTTATTCATGGCATAATCCAAGACCCCTAAACAGTTCACTGTGTTCAAGGGGGAAATTTTGTATGCTGATGTTTTATTTTATACCAGAGTTGTGTGTTGTGCCTTAGTCAATGATCAAGCAGAGGAGGCAGTGTGGCTGAAGCTGTCATGAATACAGTCTGATAGAAACAGGTGAATAGAGGGAAGGGAGGTAGAAAAAGAAGATGGGCTGTAATATAGCAGGGCATAAGAAGAATGCGGTTTTACGTGTGAAGTTGAAACCAAATACATGCAGGCTGCTCCTTTTTCATTATTGATCTTGTTATAATTTTGCACATAAAATTGATTGTTTATTTATTGCACCTTCAGTTCAGCATTACACTGATTAAGAAATGTTAATTTAAGGCTATACCAACTGATACACTCAAGTTTGAACAATGGAAAGAATATCTTAATGCCTTGTTCCAGCTTTTCAACTAACATGTCTAATGAGAAGACATTAGACACTTGAACAGAAGCCAGTCTAGATCTGGCCCACTTCACTTTAGCTGATAAATTATTAACTTTACAAAAGCAAACTCTGTAAAAACCAAACTGTGGTTATTGGATTACTATAATCTGGCAAATAGTTATATGAATTTGGCTGTTGAAGACAATTCACCTCTAAGTATTTACATCAGCTAAGAGCTACTGAACAGTATAACCAAACTGAAACACAGCACAACCTTACAATTCTCACAAAGCTGAGTCTTGACCTTTCTCACAGCTTTTAAACTGAGCATCATAAGCTTCTTTTGCATGAGATTGTTGGAAGGTTTTTGGTGTTGTCACTACGCCAAGAATATCAGGGAACTTTTTCCCTGTACAACTTTTTAAAGAAAACTAGAATACATTTTAAACTGGGATGTGGAATGATGTAAAAAAAGAAGAAAAAACATGTTTGGATTGTGACAGTGGAACTGTGTTTTTGACAAAATGTGTATAATGGACTAAGACCTTTTTTCCAAGTATGTCATGGTGATTTATTTGATCATTTTGTAAATGTGTTTTTTCACTCTTGTAAACGATTCTTGTCCTCTAGGCAGATTAACCAAGGCAGATCGAGAGCTGATCGTAGTGGCTACAAGTATCCACAACAAATGTCTCTACTGTGTGGTGTCCCACAGTGCACTACACCGTATCTACTCAAAGAACCCCACTCTTTCTGATCAGGTACCATCTTTATTCAAATTATATATTGAATCAGTCATATTTCCCATTCACTCTAACTAGTTTCTGTCCCCTTTCCCCCCAGGTTGTTGTTAACTATGAGAATGCAGACCTGTCTCCCCGGGATCGTGCAATGCTGGACTTTGCGATGGCTGTGTGTCGCTGCGACACCATCACAGATCAGCATTTCAAATCTTTGGAGGAGGTGGGCTTTGACCGCGAGGATGCCTGGGACATTGCTGCCATTGCTGCTTTCTTTGCCTTGTCCAACCGGCTCGCACATCTCACAGACATGAGGCCAAATTTAGAGTTTCACAATATGGGCAGAGTACCACGGGATAAGAGCAAGGACAGCGGACAGGGGAAAAAGGAGTAATTTTTCAGTATAATATCAGTCATCAGAGGTCACATGTGTAGATCCTGTTCTTTTTAGGTCTATACCAGATGTTTTCTGATTCATCTCTAAATGAATGCAATATCAGATACTGTGGAATGAGAGAAACAATCTAACACTGGAATTATTTAGTGTGCCCTGTGATCAAAGTGAGGGTCAATGCAGAAGATAGCATCCATGATTGTATTTATAAATGAGATTTTCTGTGCAATTTAAGCAATCCAGTTTTCACATAGACCCTTAAAGTGACATTTTTGAAAAGTTCCTACAGTTGCCCTCATGATCCTGTGTAAATAACTCACCACATTTTCATTTCAGATGTTAGATATGCATGACATAAAGTTACAGTTTATTGTGAGGATAGACAGCTTCATTTTTAGATTAATCTACACAGTTAACCATTTCCTCTAACTGAATCCTGTCTGCTTTTTTATGTTAACGTTTTACATTTTGGGTGGTTACTGTGTTCCTTCAAAAGGAATGCTGTTTTCTGACAGAACTAGGGTACAGGATGAGCATAACAGCAGCACATCAAAAATGCTGGTACGAAGAACACTATGAGATTTACAGACACAATTAAAAAGCTACCTTAACTTCAGTGAGTTGGACTTTTTGCTTCAGAATTTTTAAAAAATAGTCTCCTGAAACTCTTACGCTTGTTTGCTGGTTGAAAATGCTTTTGTTATGTTCTGTTTTGTTGTGCACTTTCTCTGCCTGTGAGAGTAAATGGCATTTTTTCACAGGATGATCACTTGTGTTTGAAAGTTTTGGAATAATATCAGCCTCTCTAAGTTTTCTTGTACTGCTATGTATACACATTATTTCCTGCTAATAAATGAGACATGACACTTTAGAAAATGGCTTTTTCTTTGGGAATGACTGCTTTGTAGTCATCACTTTTGTGATGAGTTTACTGCTGAGGGGTGTGGCCACCAGATGGCACCACATCCACTCATTATTATAAAGGCCTTAATTAAACCGAACACGAATAAACAAGGAACGTAAGAAGTGTGATCTTTTACTCAGATGGAGCTGCAAGTCTGATTCATTTCCCATCATATTATGGGAAAGGGATTTTTGTTTCTGAATTGTTTTCAAATTATGAGCATTATTGAATCCCCTTTTTTTTCACTCTACAAGTTCTCTCAATCCACGAAATAGTAAGGATCAAACCACATTGCTTCATATCTTTCACAAGAGATGTTTCTCGATTCTCTACCTTACACAATATTCTTCTCAAGTTTATATTTCTGGCAACCTACTTTTAGTCCTGACATCCCTGTGCTGTCTTTTTTATATATCTAAGGTTGATACATGTCAAAAATGACAGCAGCACCAGAGGATTTACTTTGAGAGACGTATGAGTGACAGTAAAGTTGCAAAAAGAGGATTGCATTAACATCCGATTTGTCTTTGTCTTTTTCTTTTAAGAACCAGCTCAGACACTAACACTCCAAGAAGATATTCATACTTGATAAATCCATATTTCTGAAAAATAGCTCTGAATGACAGATTCCAGTCCAAGGAATCCTCCGACAGATGCACAACCACATTGTTGTGCTGTGTGAAAATGAATCCATTGTAAAGGTCAGTTCCTGCCAGGCTTGTCTCGTCCTGCTCTGTCCTCATGGCCCTGATTAAGTGTCAAATGTCTCAGGAGCTGCTTGAATACTATTACTGTCCCTCATTAAGCACCAACCCTTTTGACCCCCATGCCCCCTGTCAGTATTAAAAGGAGACAACAGGCTCCGGACAAGGCTCTTTTATGGTTTGTGGTTGCCCTGCCATCACTCATGTGATGCCGTCTCAAATATTCAGGCCAAAAAAGAATGTAAAAGGATATTTCTGAATTATTCTGTTTGTGGTGATTCATCCTGAAGCTTGAAAATAAGATTAATAGCTTTCAGGTGAAAGCTCTCAACAATTTGTTTTAGCAGCCTATTGGTGCATTGATGGACAAATCAATATGATTTTATTCCTGTGAAAGATTGGTGCGGTGTCTTTATTCTCCTGAGACAGATAAAACAAGTCACTATACACACGACAGAGAGCAGGAGTAAAAGGGGAGGGCATGTGGGAGTGGGAAGAGTGGTGAAGGATTGGTGAAAAACAGTGGGAGTACACATTTGATGCGCAAATCAATAGATTTAAGAGCATCATTGTCATCAGTTAGTGTTAAAATGTATGGTTATCCTTCATGGTGCCAAAGTGTAAAGGTTGCCAGCTGAATGAAATAGAGTCAAAGAAGAACAGAAGCCATCTCAAGTTTCAAACTTACTTCGACATCTCTTCCTCACAATCCTTCTGAGGTGAAGTATTGTGTAAGAAGTCTTCAATAAATTACATAAAGCATTCCAAATATGTGTTGCCATTACTTTAAAGTGTGAACCACATGCTTCTGGCAAACCTGCCCACTTCAATTGAAAACAACCTTCAGAGTTATCCATTCTTCCACACATGCAGAGGATGGAGCCAGAGTGGGTTAAATCAAAAGAAGACAAGAAGATTTACAGGATGTTCTTACCCACGTTATCTCTTCACTTATTTTTTCCTCTTTATTTTTTCCTCTTTATTTTTTCCTCTTTATTTCTGTGGTGAACAACCTGTGCATAGTTTGCTTTGACTTACTGTAAGACTTCTATTCAAAGCCGATGTTAAACCTTACACCCTACTTTCAACAATGCATGTTTACTTGTGACAGCTTGAGGAGGAGAGCCAATGATGTGGCAAAATGAATGACCAAAAATCAAGATATGAATCAACAACTTTCACAGTTTTAATTCTGCGTTTATCAGAAAATCTCAAGCAGAGAAATAGATAATATAAAGATTGAATGATGAATGATTTAAGACATTGTTTGTACACTTGATCTATCAGATCCTTGAGTTTAGCAACACTTTTGGAATAAAACGACTTGTAGACTAAATATTAGTACCTTAAAAGGAAAATAAAACGGCTACTTTCTAAGTCCCCAATATAACCCAGTATTTAATAATTACATACCATTAAAACCAGTCATTTGAATAAACTCAGAAACCTCAGTTCACTGGAAAGCACTACAATCAGGAGATTTCTTTGATATAAGAGTCACTACTGTGATCATAGTCATGCTCCATTGTGTACTGCAATTTACAACCTATTAATTCAAATCAACATTTGAGCTAGAGCTCATGATCACATGATTTGTTGAAGATGTATTCTGGGAAATGAATTGACTGGATTACAAATAATGTGATACCAGGAATAAAGCACATTAGTTTTGAATAGGAAAAAAACAGGAAATAATAATAAATGTAGTGACTGTAACAAACTGATTATATCACATAATCTATTTTAGGACAGCTTTTCCTTCTAGTGAGACGCCTGGACACAGGAGGATGCTCTCTCACTGTGACTCACTGAGAAGCATGCAGACAGTCATAATGGCTGAATTCTAACCAAGCAAGCACATATGGAACAAATTAATAGATACAAGACTCTGCCCATTATCATCCATGTAAAAGTGTGCATGCATGTGTGCAAATGTTGCATATACGTACAAACTGTCATGTTTATTTGTGTATACAGTCATTTAATCACTCTGCAGCAAAGAGTGAGAGTCTGTGTTGCAGCTGAGGTCATTTGCATTAATTCAGTTTGATTGAATTTCACATGTAGACCTGGGACTACTTTTCCTTTTTCTGCATGTCTGGTCCCTACAGACTATATAATGGCAATCAAACATGCAGTCAGCCACACAGCTGTGACACAAAAAGGACATGTTTTAGAACTGCAACCTAGTTTTGAAAATTGGTTGCACCAAAGATTACAGACATGCATAAGAGTAGAAACATTGCTAGGGACTAAGCATTTGCAGTTGAATTTTGGGTGCAGCAATGACTTTAGATAAAAGATAAATGATAGGGATATTCATACTTGGACTTGGGTCAGTACCTTACTCACTGTTTGTCTGAATGCACGATGTTAATGGAAAAGAAAACCCTTTTCCCAAGCTTAAACACAGTTGTCCTTTTTGTTTTAAATAATAATTCAAGCAGATCAGCTTATGATTAAAGTTGCTGCCAGTGTTAGTAACTCAATAGCATGGTCGAGACGCTAGAAGGCAGGAACCAGAAAATTCTGTTACTCCACAGGATGACCCCTGCCCAGATCTGCAAGATCCAGCTTGTTATGAGAGTGCAGTCCTAACCACTACAGTCAAGTGCCGCCTTGTAGGGCTGAGGTTTATCTACTTTGAAGTACATTTTGGCAATTCAAAAGCATAGTCTAGACCAACGTGGTAGGAGGCCAGAGAATTTTAGCTTTTCATGACAAGGCCCTGGCTCTGGTTTGAATTCAGTACCCACTTGCTGTAAGGCACACCACTGTGCTGCTTGTAACTGCTTTCTTAAATTAGACAATATTCTGGCATATTATGCTGACTAAAAGAAATGTTCATACTGAAATATGAGGAAGCTTGAACATTCAACCTATCTCCACACAGAAAGACCCTAGCTGGAAATTGGGAATCTTTCTACTAGGTGCCAGTGCTAACTACCAAACTAACGTTCCTTGCAGAAGTTACTTGTTTAGGATCATTTACTTTCCAGTGCATTATTGTAATTCAAAGTTATGGTGGACATGGTGTGGTGGGAAAGCCAAAACTCTGGAGCATCACATAAATAGGTCTTAGTTGCATTGAGAACCCAGATCTCTCTTTGGTAAATGGACTTGTACTTATATAGTGCTTTTCTAGTCTTTCTGACCACTCAAAGCGCTTTTACACTACTCGTCACATTCATCCATTCATACCCAGTCACTCACTGATAGTAGAGGCTGCTATGTAGTAAGGGACCATCAGTATTCTCATTCGTTCACATTCACACACCTCTGAACAACAGAGGGAGCAATTTGGGGTTCAGTGTCTTGCTCAAGGACACTTCGGCATGTGACTGCCAACCTTCCGATTGATAGACGACCGACTCTACCCACTGAGCCACAGCCGCCCCAACTCTTTAAGTTGTTGTGTGTAAAGCAGCCTACCACAAAACCCCTATGGCGCCTATGGGTGTTCTCCTTTTCAAGTTTATCATTTTGACAGTACAGTATGGTAATTTGAAAAGCAGGGTTCCCAGTTCTGTGGCGCTAAGCACCACACCACTGTGCTGGCTTGGGGTGTTTAACTGTTCAAGCTTAACCGTTGTCAGTACAATATGGCAATTCAAACGTGTGGGCCATACTTCAGTGGGAAGATGCCAGAAGATTGAAGCACAACAAGGCAAGGCTTGACCAAGATTTGAACCCAGAGTCCTCATTTTGTGAGGTACCAGTGCTAACCACTAACCACCAATCACTGATTAGGTTGATTTACTTTTCAGCACAGTATGATAACTTAAAATCATTGTCCACACTCTTGTATGAGGAAGGCCAGAACATTGGGGCAAACCGCAAAGAAAGCCCAGGTGAACCCGGAACCCTCTTGATGTCAACAGTTCTAACTATCACACCACGATGCCACTTCAGGGTAACTACCTGTTCAAGTAAAGTGTTTGAACAGTACATAGAAATAATTCTAAAGCATGTTTCAGACTCCTGTGGACGATCCAGAAAGGGGCTGGTACTCCAATCAACACAGTGGTTGACGACAGTCCACAATACAGTATGGCGATTGCTGCTAATCAGAATTTGGAATTAAGCCAGCAGGCTCATAAGGCAGGATCTCAATGTTAGTATGTATTTTAATATGCCATACTTTCAATGAGATGGGATGGATTTGTCTTCTTTGTAAAGCATTTTCCATTACATGATCGCAATTCAATAAAAGTGCCCAATGTTGGAGATTCATGTGGTGGCAAAGTAAGCACCCACCCCCACAGCACATACACACACACACACACACACACACACAAACACACACACACACACACACACACACACACACACACACACACACACACACACACACACACACACACACCGTCAAGCTGTCCTCAGTTTCTTGCTGTTTACAGTTTATTTAATCCCAAAAATTATTGGAAATTCACTGCTGGTTGGCACCTATAACAAATTTCATGGTAATCTGTTTAATATTTCTCTGAATAATTTAGGCTGAACCAAAGTGGTGGCTTGACAAAACACCAGATTGTGCTACTATTCCCAAGTGTGTTGTTAGATTATGCCTGAAAATGGGCAAATGCATACTCTCTACACCCCTATCACCAATCTAGTATATTTCTATCCATGAACATTTCTGGTTTAGCAGGAAGAGCAACATAACATAAGTACAACAGCAAAGTTGACTTGAAGCACTTTGTTACTCTTACTTATCTTGTTTCCTTATGTCTAGATCTTTGTTTGTGTTGTTTTTGTTCTCGTATGTACGTCGCTTTGGATAAAAGCGTCTGCTAAATGACATTGTAACTTTGTAACAAAGTAAAAATTGAAATTCCTTTTATAATAAAAGCGTTTGTAGACCTGCCATGGCAGCTGTCACACATTTCATCATGGTGATTAAAGTTACACTGACACATGGAGAAATGTGTGGCAGCAGTCATGGGACCTCTAAATAGCAGTCATAGGAACAGAAAGAGATCTCTTCCTTGATTTGTACCACTAGGGATGATAAACTTAAATAGCAGCCACAGACATTTTCCACCTGAAGCTGTGCAAACTGTGTTTTCTCACCTGCTATTTGGCCTCAAAGCTAAATGACATGTTCTGCCTTTAATCATCCGGCTAACACAAAGGCAAACACTGATATACTGCATCTCCACATGGCTGAGTCTCTTTCATGACCCCCTCAATCAACCAGTTTGAGAAGTGTTTCAGATTAGTTCTAGACTGATAATCCAAATGCACACTCACTCAGATTACTTTATGCCTGCGGATTATGGGTTGTGCATCATCTCATATTTGCTGCTGTCAGAGAGATACACGTGCTTGTACTGTTTTAGTTTGTTTGTGTATCTGCGTGTGTTTTCTAGTAGGAATTTGTACGATATTTATACATGGGTATGTTTGCTATCCAGATTTATGCCTGTTTTTGGGAAGGTTAATCCCATTCCCTGCTGTTTCTTTCTATTTATAAAGAGCATTTTATTTCACAATAAAAGAGATGTTCCTACCCTCTCAAAGAAGCCGTAAAAAGCGTGACCTGCAGTCTGTCCGCTGAGCTCTTGAGCACACTGAAACTGATGGCTTGCTCATTAGATGGAAGATTGTTTAATCGCACTGATGTGATTGGTTTTGGCATCATTCCCAGCTTAAAGATCGGAAGCTTTATCCTGCTGTTTTTTCCTGTTTTCATAGTGTTTAGGTTTTGGATTATGCCTGAACCTAAGTTTTAATACTCAACTGTTATAGAAGTCCGCTCTCTGTGGCTGTCCTTGAAAGTTGGCGAGATGATCACTTGGCAGACTCTATTGTACGTATTTGCAAATGATGTGCTCATTTGTTTTTGTGTGCTGTGAATATAAATGTCATTTGACTCATTCATTGCTGCCATATCTCTTCTGGGGGATTTACACGTCTCACATACAAAATCCACGTTTTAGTTACAGCCTGCAGAAGGAGCCAAGGGCACAGTTATCCAGACCTCTGGCCCACAGAGAGGGAAAAGCTCTTTGCTCCACCAAGAAAACAACGAGGAAAGTAAGAGAAGACGAGACTGATGGATGGCAGGACTCCCTGTCCAGCCAACCCCAGTGCTGCTCTCTAATTTGGCCGTGCGTCACATTAGCATTCAGGCTGTTTCTTTTTCTCATCCACTGAAATGAATCACATCTTGTTACAGTAATGAAAGTGCCACGACAGAATTGATTAAAAAATGCGGTAATGAAAAACTGAAATGGAACAGTGCACAGCAAAGACAGAAAAATAAAAAAACAATAAATGAATTAGAACAGATGAGAGAGAATGATGAAATTATGAAAATAGACAAAAAAAATGACTGATAAAAGTTGAAAACACAATAACTTAACTTATCATTAGAGTCTTGCTGGCATACTAACATATCTGAGAGGCTGCACTTGAAAATAATAGATATTGAATAAGATTAGCACCTTACCATATTTACAGTGACAATGCTAACTTGTTGATGTAGTAGTTTGTATGCCTATTATACTTTTTATGCTAATGCTTGTTAATAAGCAAATAAGAAAGTGATGCATAGTATAACATACATTTTCTAGCTGGTTGTTTTATAAAGGCCTACACAAGTCTTGCTCAAGCTAATGTATTTACTAAACAGGTTTAAACAGCTGTAGATGGAGAGTAAGGGAGTAATAAAACCTCATCCTGAGGGGAACATGACGTTTAGTCCTCCAAATAAAAGACAAAGTCATTTGTAACTGCCATTTTAAAAAGACACAAAGGAGCATTTTCTGATCTGACGCCAGATCAATTCTCATAAAATCTGTTTTATGATCTAACAAAGCTTCAGTTGAGGTTTAGTTTGACACCTGATGAGTCATTTTTCCCCCAGACTCAAGTTATTGTAATTGTCATTCCTCAGTCATTATAAATAAAAAAGAGTTAACAGAAAAGTTCTCACTTCAAAGTTTACTACATTAAACGATTTTTTTTTAATAATTGGACGGGAATATCAACAACAAATTCTCTCAAATAATTCCTAGATATGAATATTATGCAAGATAATTTCACCAAATAGCATCCAATTTCCTCTGATGTCACTCTAAGGATATAATTTGAAAGCTTCACAAGTGAACAGTGATTGAAAATAAATAAAAGTGAAAATCTGAAGGGACATTGGGCCGTATTTCAAGGTATCTAACAAACTTATTAACTCATTAGCTATTGCCAGGAAACAGCTTATGCTTGCAATGAACCACTCACTAGCTTAAATTACAATTAGCTCTGGATTTTGGCTTCTCTCAAGTGTCCAATAACACTGACAATGGAATCTTCATTTTCAAAAACTTCCTCGAAAAGGTTTTTATAGGATGGGGATGCATGCCATTAGCTTTTTTGAAATATGGTCCAGTGTCCTTCTTTTTTCACTTTCCAACTTCTTTTCACTTGCTGACCAATGTAGAAGCAGAAAAATTACAACAATTTGCAAGATTCTTAACATCTAAATGACTCAAAATCTGAAACACAGCACAGCATGACTGGGTTCAAAATTTGAGCTTCCTATGTTGAGCATATGACAGGAAAATGGCTGCTGTGTGAGTACGGTCAATAGAGATTTGTATCACTTAATCCAAGTGGTTGAAAAACAGGCCAAGCAGCATATACATAGGAGTCTCACCACTAACATGGATTTAAAAAAAGAAAAAAGAAAATAAGAATAGGAAAGTTTTCTCAAACAATCTCTCCAGAGCACAGTTTGACGGTGGATCTTAAGTTAAGGTGAGAAACTCTGTACGTGAGAGCTGTGCAGGTGGCAGGACAACTTGAAAGACAGGGGGGGGGAAGATGGTCATATGGTGTGGCAGCCGCATCCAGCAGGGTTGTCTACCAACCGGATCCATGAGGGGGTTGTAGGAGGGATGGATTGATTGGGACATGGAGCAAAAAATATGCAGAGTTAGCAGGACAGGAAGTACTGACTGGGGGTTGCAATGATTCTGTATGTGTTGAGAAAGATACAGCAGCTGGCTGGCCAAGCAAACCTACCAACCTACTGACTATAAACACAGACAACTCCAGCACATGAAACAACACATAGGAGGAAGCTTCATTGTTTTTCTTATTTTTATTGCTGGGCCAGCAGTCTTGCAGGCTGAAGTGTGTTCCATACTGGATGGTAATAAGCCTGAGCTTCAACCCATAACTTTTTCATGGATTTCATTACTTTCCTGCCCTTTTCTTGCCTTGGCCCTTTACCCCCTTGACCTTCTTTTGCTTTGGATTTCAAATTTTTTTCCTTGGAGAATATCACCTGCCTCGGCTGTGATATTAACCATGAAAAATAGCGGAATGGGAAAGTGTCTCTGTTTTGCTTCATAACTTTTGATTCCCTGTGAGGGCATACATCAGCCACACGCTGAGCTCAGCAGTCTGACCATTTGACACTCTGCGCATGCAATATGGTGTTGCTCAGGCTCCTGCCGTGCACAGCGAGTGTGAATGTGTTGATGTTGAAGGTGCACAAGCATGTTTGTGTGTGTAGTGTGAAATTTTGTACATGTGTGTATGTGAAGTATTTATGCACTTTGCCTGGTTAGCACTCACATCGTCAAACGCACACATCAAAGCATCCTGGTGCTCACCTGACATAGAACAACAACAACAACAACAACAACAACAAGCACAGCAACACCAACACCAACAACAAACACAGCAACAACGCTTGTTCACATGTTGTCATCACGTAAGTCTCTGGACTGCCGATGTCTGGCTGAATATTTGGAGTGGTTGAGGATTAGCAGTGGAGTCTGGCAGCAGTGCTGTTCTTCTGCACAGGGGGTATACCAGGCACTGTTGATGAGATTGGGTACATGCATCTGTTCCAATGGTTCCCCATCCACAAGAATGTAATCTAATTTTCAGAATGCAAGAGTTAGTAAAAGTCATGCGAAACAGAAAGATGATTGAGGGCAAGGGCGAAAAGTTCCCAAAAATATGTAAGAGAAAAACCTTTGAGGGCAAAAAAATCATTTGATCCAGTTAAGACAATGTCCTAGAACGATTTCTCTTGATTCTACTGTGTCCATTTGCTTATCACCATAAAACAAAGCATGATATCAGTTAGTGATGTGATGTTTGTCGCTTTCTCTGTGCATTTGAATGTTAACACTGTGTTTCAGTCCTGTGTTTCTTGTGCCTCTACCTTGTCACCACTGCTGTGCTGTGCTCCCTGATGAAATTCTCACATACACCTCAGAGGAATACGAGAGTGAGCAGATTTCTAATTAAACTGTGTGTAATGCGATGAGTGACTGATGTGTATTCCCCCAAATGCTGCATAATTACAAGGTTAAAAGTAATGTGGAACATCTGGCTTTTCCCTCATGACAAACAAACATTGTTATTATTTACAACAGTCATACAAAAGTAAAACAGCGAATTCTTTTTCATCCTAAACACTATTGTGAATTTTGTTTTATTGCTTAAGCAACTGTTTGATTATTCAGAACAGCTATCAATAAATGAGTAACTAATACTATACATACTGTTAAAACCTGGAATATGGCTCCAACCTTATATAACGCTGAGGTCAGTGCTTTGTGTCTGTTACGATGGTCACTGTGTCAGATTAGGCAATCAATTCAATTCAATTCAATTTGAACAAAGACATGTTGTTGCCAAAGCATATAAGATTCAAACACATACATTACAGATATATTCATTACATAATATATTTATTACATATATATATATTCATTACATATAACATATAACATATATATTATATTTTTTATATGCATTAATGAATTATGGTGTCACCCATACAGCATATCTCAATGTCCTCACTTGATGCAGTATTTTCATAAAACCTTCACTTAAAATCAAATATTATGGGATGGTGCGTCCCTCAGGCTGTGACAGGCAGACATATATTTAGCAGCCAGAGGAGCTGCTGACCCTTCCCCCAGGAGAACTGACAGTTTCTCTTCTGGGGTTAATGTTGGGAAGTTTGTTACCATTTTAGTAATTTCCCTGTAGTGGGAATCTCTTAGTAAAGAGAACTTGCTGCAGTGGAGGAGGAAGTGCATTTCTGTCTCTATGTCCCCTGTAGAGCAGTGGGCACATAGACGCTCCTCTCTGGGCAGCCATGTCTGCCTGTGTCTCCCTAACTCTACAGCTAGCTGGTGGTCACTCAGCCTGTATTTGGTCAGGCTACATCTTTGTTTTGTATCTCTGACACTGTATAGATATTTAGACAATTTATAATCACAGTTCAGGGTCAAATAACAATTCATTCTACTTTGGGTCTTTGTTTGGTTTCTCCAGTGTTCTAAATACAGATCTTTGGAGTGCTTTATGATGAGTTTAATTTTAATTTTTCAATCACAGAGTCATGTGTTTGCGCTGTGACTTGACTGACAGACTGTGGAACCTGACAAATTTTCAGACACCACAGTCTACTGACAAACATTGTGACGCTGGAAGGTAAAGATGCAGGGCTAGACGATACCCCGAAATGCAAACAACAGTTACTCACCAGGTTGCATCAACTCTTTCTCACTAACATATCTCTTTTTTCAGTCTATCATCGTAGTCCCTCGAAGACGCATCAGAAAGGCAAAGATGTTATTGTCATGCTTGTCAAACTTTCGTCAAACAAATTTTTGATTGCTTCCCATCACAGGCAGTAGGTTTTAGAGGATGCACTAATGGTCATGAAGGGGCATGTCCATGATGACATGTCCTTTAAATAGATTACTGTGCTGGGGATTTTTTAACTGGCATATTGGGCTCGCCAATGTTCAGGATGCATCTTTTGCAACACATTTTACGGTAATTAATTCTTCTTAAATTTCCTTTTTTGTCTTTCATTGGTTTGGGTTTGCTTGTGCGCATTGCAGTTCGTTGGTTCTGTATTCATCATGTGTTTATGTACTCTCTTGCCAGATGCTCCTCTGTCATAATGTGGCAAACTGGAATCCATTGAGGGCAGAAAAACAAATAGGCGACACAGATGTAATGGCAGCTGAGCTCACACATACAATCACACACATTCACACTGCGAACTCACTCACAACTGCACTCTACACATCATTACTGTAAAACATGTTTTAAACCCCCCCCATGATCAAAATTATAATACCATGTTTTTTTTAACACAGGATGCTGCTTTCCTCCTGCATTTCTCTCTTGGTGTTTCTGTGGCGTCTTACTCTCTCACTATATTAACCTTATAGCTTTAAAAATCATCCTTGATGTAATCCAAGTGTGTCGCCTCTTCTGTACTGATACACAGCAGATTATATCAGGTCTGAAAAAAACTAATATTCTGTAACCCTTAGGCATCTAAAGGCTCATCTTACAACAAAACTGCATGGCACAGAACTTTTCTTTATCATGCTCCCGATCAACCCAATTAAAAAATCCATTGTAAATCCATTGTAAAAAATATACTGACTTTATGAGTTTGTCTGACTTTCTCTTCTACCTGCAGTGTTTCTGTGCAGCCAGAGAAAAAAGATATTTGAAATCTTTAAACATTTTTTAAAATGTATGATTAAAAAAACGTTAAAAAAAACAAACAGAAGATAAGTCTAACAGTGAAGGGTAGTTCTAAGAAAAAAAATGGAATTGTTTTCTTGATTATTTTCACTCATTGCCAGTCTTTCATCTAACCTAGACTCCCTCCAACTTCTCTCTTTTTTTTTCTTTCTTTCTTTCCTTCTTTCCTTCTTTCTTTCTTTCTTTGTTTTGTTCATCTCCTTTCTTTTTTCTTCTTTCTTTCTTTCTTTCTTTCTTTCTTTCTTTCTTTATCTAATTATTTTTAATTCAATTAATGTTTGTTTGTTTATTGTATCAGTTCCATTGCTATTTATCTATTTGGTGACAACTCTATTTAAAACAATGTATCTGATAATTTTGCAGAGGGAAATTGATTTATTATAACTTTCTTTGAATGCAGAGACAATGTTCATTGTTTTGTTAGGAAAAAAAAAAAAATGGGCATTGTATATTTTGAATTGACATCACTGTATTTTGCTCTTTGTCCCTAATAAAAAGATTTATAAAAAAAACAACAACACAAAAAAAAAAACCCACTGCAGCCTTGTTGGGGGTATGCTCTTCTAGTTGCCATGTATTGGTATTTTTAAATTGTTGGCTCCAGTATATGATTTCATGTGCTTGACACAGTGTGTTGTTGTGGACAAACATAAATGTTCACACACAATCAAACCTTAGGAAAAAAGAGAGAGGAATAAAAGAACAGTTACAACGAGGGATTAAACTCTAATACAGGGTATAAAGAAGCTGATAGTCTTTCAGCAAAAATACCTCGAGAGCTAAACACGCACACACACACACGCACACACACACGCACACACGCACGCACGCACGCACGCGCACACACACACACACACACACACACACACACACACACACACACACACACACACACACACACACACACACACATTATGTATGTAACATATGGACTGCCAGGGATCCCTCTTTAGCACGAACCTGCTGTCTCAATCCTAACCGATAATCTAGCTTGATAGCAGGGCTTCTCTGTTTATCCTCAGTTATGTAATGGTCTTTATGTGTTGATGGTTGCTACTCTTAAGTCTTCCTTTCCTTCTTTCCACTTAATCATACCATCAACAGTGTACACAGTTAATTTCACAAAGTCTTTTTTGACCAGTTTCATCTGAATGATTGTAAGAAAATCATCATTTCATATTTGTTTTGTGAACTACTGGATACAAATGAACATTATTTAGCTGTACAGCTGTAGAACAGGGCCAGACTGTGGAGTCAGTGAGGCCCCGGTTTATTGGTGCATTTTAATTAGGGACTGCTGTGTAACTTAGCAGGAGCTCTTCTATTTACTTTATGATTAAGGGGTTCAAGGAGTTTATTTTAGTCAAGAAATCTGTTTGCTGTGTATCCCTCTATCCAAGAGCTGCAGTTCATCTACGTGCCTTCATCATGATCTGTTTCACCCGTTTTAATTCCCACACTCCTCAATGAATGTGATGCAGGAGGCATGATTCAGCACTTTAGTGTCCTTATGTGTTACACGAAGGCTGTACACAACATGTGGTGCACTGGCTGTCATGTGGTTGTCTCTGAGGTATCTTTTAGTCTTAGTCTGTTTACATAAGTGTGTTTTCCAAGATACCATCCTTGTAAAATTAAACTGCCTTCATGCTTAGATGTGTCATTGTGTATCTGAAATTGGCCCCTTTTATCGTTTCATAAACGCCAAACAAGCAGACACTGAATATACTTTAATGTTGCTGAAAAGCATAATGTCACTGTTAGGCAGAAACCTTGTATCTCCACAACCATTACTTTCCAGGAAGAAAAAAACAAACATTTTTTTCCACATTAAAGCTGGGGTTGGTAATCAGATTTAGATACACTTTTTGTTATACTGGTTAAAATTATCTTTATGTCCCGATGGCAATCAATACGTAATGTGTTCTTAAAAAAGAGCAAAAAAAAAGCTGCTATCTACAGCCGGAGTAAACCTGGGAAAACACCAATCAATCACTGTCATTAGGGTCCAATTTATGAAACCAATCAAATGCCGTCCTGTCGTTCTGCCCGCTTCCTGCACGTACATTTCCCCGGCGTGCGCTCCGAGTCCCCGTCTCCTGCCTCTGCTTCCCTTGACTCTATTTACTGCCCCTCTCGCTCAACCCCGGGCCTGTCCCCTCTGAGCTGATGAGGTGCTTTGCTCAGGACTGTAGTCCGGATCAGAGTCTAAAAAGCTCTCACCACGGGGGCTCTGACAAGCAAAAAAAAAAAAGACATTTAGTAAGTCCTAGAGAAAATGTATATGTATTGTAGCGTCCGGCCAGACGCTGTAAGGATGACGAGCCGGTTCGTGAACAAGTTAAGCTTTAATAACCGGTCACTGTCGGCCGTGACCACGCCAACCAACAAAGCAACAATCAATGCTTGAATGAATGAAAAACTTCTCCTCTTGTTTCTCATCTCTCCTGCTCGCTGAGTACTAACAATAGCCATGTTTGTTTGTGTTAACTTTCACGAGGACCGGTTTTGAACCAGTCACGATCATATGGTCAGCGCTCGTGCATGTGAGTGGGGGCGTTGTTTTGGAGGAGCTCCAAGTGGCTCCGAGGGGAGGGGAGGGGAGGAGGAGTTAGACGGAGTATTGAGGAAATGCTACATTCAAATTCATGCTAGTTTTCCTTGACTACCAACCCTAGCTTTAACTGATTCAACCACAGGCTTTTATAACAAACATTTTCCTTTGTTAAATTTTAGAAAGCCTACTGACACGCATAGAATGAGTACAATAGCATTAATTAATAAAAAAACATTAAATGATAAAATATGGAGACAAGAGGTTTTAGCACGACAGCCACAATAAAAATCATAACTTTGGGTCTAAGATAATGTAAAAGAAATGTTTTTTTTAAAGATAGTATGCTTACCGTTTCTTTATAACTTAAAAATAAGTGATTGTATCGTTCCCAAAGCCTGCGGGCCAACTAACTTTTGAATCTTGATTTTATATAAAGGAATAAATGCACCAAGCAGTCTTCCTGAAGTGTGGTCCCTGTCTTACTGTTTGGAGCTCATCCACAAAACATCAAACAACTGGAAGTTGCAAGGGAGCACTGTTGGCCACACAAAAGACATCTGAGCTATTTCCTAGACCACAGAAGAGAAACATGCCCCACATTCTCCATCTTGTATGTTGTTTCTTTTGGCATACTCCAGCTCAGATTTCACACATTATTATCACTACTTTCCTTCCTTATCTGAGACATGAAAATAATTGCTTACTCCTTTTCGAGAACTGTAACAAATGCAATTTCCTGCTTGTATCTATCCTGCCCTGGCTAGATTTGGTTTTTAATGTTTGACTTATTCCAAAGATAGGGGACAAATGAATTTAATTTAAATGCATTACTTTCCCCCTTCCTGTAGATTAAGAGCCCGCTGTGACACAAACACCAGACACTTTAATGTCTCATTACTCTTCCTAATTATCAGTGAGGACACTGATGCCGACATTGATGTGGATGTGCTTATCTGAAAATATGACATTTAATCTTGGAGGCCATCAGCTGTTGTTGGACGATGATTCATATGCAGACGTGTTATAAGGGATCTGGCTATTATTTATCATTTCTATTACTTTTTAACCCACTGTTCTTTGTGTTTTCCTTTTTAATTTGTTCTGTACCCCAGACATTTGGCCAAAAAAAATCACTCTTTTCTTTTGAGACGGAACAAAACAAATCCTCTCCCTTTACACTGCATCCCAAAAGACTCACTCACAGCCCGTTTTACAGAGAATAAATAAACTTTATTCACATTGAAAGCAAAAGTCCTCACATCTGAAATAACAGCATAAGAGATACAGACACCGATGATAGTAGATACAACAAGTTGGCTGAAAGGTGGAGGTGGAACTAAACACTTTAAACAACTTTGTTGTGAGAATCAGCCAATCGACTGCATTTAAAAAACACAGAAAGAACCTACAGACACACAAGAAGTTTTTTTTAATCTACAGTATATTCTCCAGTGATACTGTGGTGGAAAATGGAGTAGAGAGGAATAACTTTCTTGTAACTGCCTGTTGTGTCTCAGGATAAAATAACAAATCAATCTGCAACTTCATCAACCTTTAGACACCCTCAGTCAACAAGAACAAACCCCTGCAATTTTTTCAAACTTAATAAATATGAGCCATTTAACACTCGAAGTACCAAGGCAGTCATTTTGACTGCTTTCAAAATTTGCAATGTCATAACTTTGTTTAAAGAAAACCTTTGTACAAATAGGACCCTGACTTTTTCCTAAATGTGTGTATATTTCATTCTAACATTCTTTTATCATTCAAATTTCAAAACACAAAAGATATCTGAGTATCAATACCTCAAATGACCACAGCATTCAAATTGACTGCATGCTTTTTACCAGGGGTGTCCTATTTCACTTTTTGCTACATTTTCATGCTCTTTCTCCTGCTCTATTTTTTGTTTTGTTTTGTTTTTTTTGCACTGTGAAGCTAAAATCTAGCTTTAGCTTCACTCAAAACCCAAGAGAGGTAAAAATGAAAACTAGAAGGAGAATGACAGTTATCCATAACTCCATGTCTGATGACAGGACACTCTTAGTACAAATTCAGTGAAGTTCTGCTGATGGGTAATCACGTTTCTGTTTTATGGTGAAACATAACTATTTGTTGCATTGCAGTTGCAACATTGTTCAACAAACAGTTGACTTTTCATTGTTAAGGTCTTATGATGGCACCAACCTATTTTCAAGGCAGGATAAATTTGTTTGTATTTCACAAAGTAAATGGATTCAGTTTGAGTTTGCATGTATAATTTCAGAGAAGTTATGTTGGTGTCAATTAAATATATAATATACTCATTATCATTTTCATTTTGTGTCCTGATGTGTTTTTTACCTATTCCATCAATGTATTCTTAGATCTTTTTATTGATTATCCAAATTTCATGCAAATAATGTCTGAGCAGTCAAAATGACTGCTATGGTCATTCTAGTAGTTGCAGAATTCTGGTAGGCCGAGTGTTAAAAGCAGCGATAGAACTTTCCCTTCACCTGCTTCCTACAGCTTAATGAAGACTTGAAAGTGCAGTGTCAGACCATAAAGTTTGCAGATGCACCAAACGATAAAACATACAGTGTTTTACTTTACGTTAGACAGACACCTGTGCATTTTGTGTAACTCATCAACACCAGTGGTCTACACAGAACTTTATGACACACCAAAGTGGATAATTCATTTTTTCCACAAAACCAAACTGTTCTTGTTACATCCCAGATAGTTTTGAGAAAAAATAAATGACAAGCACAAAATGATCGTGATTAAGCATGTCTACTCTAGTGAATTAAGAAAACATCTTGTGGCAAAGCAATCAAGATCTTTTTAATGCACTGTGAAAGGGAGTTAAAGAAACTAAAATAAATCAGTGTGAAATATCTGGTTAAAAAAAACAATGACCAGTTCATCACTGTTCATGAAATGATCTCAATTGACTGATGACCAGTGCCTGCATATGACCTACAAAAGCAGACCAGACTAGTTTTGGCATACAGCAGATTTTGCTCTTGTTCACATACTACTGAATTTTGCCCAAATCAGTGCGTACTACTAGTATAACAGAGGGTTATGAAAACAGCCATTGTTTTCGTTTCCCTGTTTGCATAATGTATAAATTAAGAAAATATGACAAATAGTTATCATACCGCAGCTTCTTGATTGGTGAACAACTTGGGTTGCCAACTTTTTCACTACTAAATAAGGGACAGGTGCAAAGTGCCATGGTGGTGTGAGCATGATGTGTGAATTAAGCGTATATTCATATTCTGGTTCAACTGGAAATGCAGAAAGTGTGTATATTTCCTTTAATCCTTACTGTATCATTATGTAACCTCATATGAATAAACCTCAAAGAAACCACAATTTGGCTCTTTACATCAAAAAACAGGCAAAATAAAAATTAAATTCAAAAGAGGAGTATGACTCACCAAATTTTTTCCATGGATACTTTTTGCTGCTCTTTACTGACTCAAGCAGTCTTTTGTCCTTTTGCACAGCCAGAGAGAAGTCCTTACATGACAAGTCACAGTTTACAGATATTTGAAGTTCATTTTTGATCAGCTCTGTGTTGCATCTGTTTCTTGAGTCTGACCATTTAATGACCATCAGAGAGAAAATCCTCTGTGATTGGATGACAGGCAGTGTGATTGGCACATGATCTGCCACTGCCGTTTCATGTGATCTAGGATCTGTAGAGTGCAATCTGCTGTATTTACATGAGTTAATAGTTGATATACAGGACATTTGAGGTCCCATATGCAACAAACCAATTTAGCCCAATATACTGGATGTCCGGGCTAATACAGGACAGTTGGCAACCCTATGAACAACCAACAAGACAACTTACAGTAAAAATATGGAGCTAAGTCTGGCAAGTTTCAAGCTAAAACATCACGTGATAACCCATGAGCTGTCTTTAGATAGTAACAAATGAGAACATTTGGTCAGTTGCAAGCTAATGCTACCGTTAGCTAGGAAGTGGTGAGCTAATATTATCATTTGTAGACTTTCCCAGACAATTAACAGCCTCAGGTTCCTACCTCACATATTGTTGGCTAGAGAGTCATTGAATGCCAACATAAACAGGTGTAAAGCAGTAGCTTAGTAGCTATCAAACGTGTAGTTTTATCTTGAAATACTTTTTTATGTCCTCCTACATTTTTCATCATGGTGAATTGGCTTAAAAAAAGCTAAAGTGGACAGTGACAGAATGCAGGTAAAATGAGTCTGAACTTGCCCTCTTATTAGAGAAGAGAAGGTATGATGAAACATAATGCGAATAACTTAAACTTAGTGAAGCATCAACATGTTAGCTGTTGACTTGTTAGTTACAACGTCATCATTTTACAATTATTGACAGAATAACATTAAAAGAGGTTGTGTCTGTCTTTCACTTGCTTTCAAAACCAATGTAGATGCTTGCCAGATCTCCACGACACGATAAGTACTGCTACCGTCCTCAGGGGCTGTTAAAATCAGCACAAAATGAAAGTTCCTCATCATTTGCTTTCTTCCAGTGCAATCATGAGGAGAAAGTCTGACTTCTTGGTAATGATTTCAGAAGGTGAACAGTCTGTGTATGGACTGATGTGTGGATTTACACATATACAAGACAGCAACAGTTGGTACAGATGAACTAGAAAAGAGGCAGTGAGGTGGACCTTGGTTTTATACAAGAAAAAAGCTGTTTTTTAAAGAAATATTATATGTAAATAATGATATTTATACTGCTCTCTGGGTAAAGACAATAAGCACCCACACTGCATTACCCTCATCCATATCTTACACAATTAAAAAGAAAATCTATATAATTATCTCCTCTACCATCCCCATTGATTCCTAACCTTTTGCCTGTAGCCTCTCTTGTCTTCAAGCTTGAACTTTTATCTTCTGCTGGACATTAACAATCTGTTTCTGACATCATGCCCTTTTCTCCTAATTGGTTGAATTGATAACAAGCGGCAAAACTCTATTTGCTTGTTAAAGTTTCAAGAGATAATTATTTTCATCACTGTGGGGCCCATCTTCTTCTCAATGTGCTCCCAGGCTTTAGTTTAAGGACCATAAACTGCACTCTTCATTATTTCCTTCCCCTCCTTTTTCAAATCTTTAAATCGTCCTCCTTGTCTTCTCTAGTGACTGCAACCAGCTATGTAAAGTCCTTGGAAACAGCCTCTATGAAGTTGGGCGCTGACATGAGGATGGTAAAGGTGCAAATGATAGAAAAGAGAGAGAAGGCCACCAAGCACAGCCGGTCCACCACTGCCGCTGCAAACTTCCACTCACTGCAGACAGCCTCAGCCTCATCCTGGTCGCGGAAGCGCTGGGCGATGTATGAAACCTCCTCCAAGATGCGCTGAATCTCTGGTGGGGGGATGCTTACACTCATCCCAGCTGTAACTCCCATTCCTAGACCTCCAACACCACTTCCAACTCCTCCAGGCGGCTCAGCCTCGTCACTGGGTGAACCATGAGTGCGTCCCCCAAGTGCCACCCCTGAGTCGCTAGAGGGCGGGCAATGTGGACTCTCTATGGGGTGGTAGTTGCTAAAGTAGAGGCTCATGGAACCGTTGGAGGTGCCTGTTGGGCACGGAGGGCAGGAAGTCTGTGAGAGGGGCACACTGAGGCTTGGTACAGCACCCATCTCTATGGAGCTGGTGCTGGAGTGGTGCTGGGTAGGGGGACGGTACTTGTAGCCTGTCCGCTTGCGCTCATCACCGGGCTGTTTCATCCGTAGAAACCAGGCACACCAATTCAAAAGAACCACACGAACCTGAAAGAGAAGAAAGAGTGTAAATGTTTAACACATGGTAACACCAATTTTACCCAGCTTTCTTTCCAATAACCCTGCTGTGTTATCTGTTAGTATCTGTTAGCATGCTAAACTACATTGGCATCTCAATATTTGATCCTGTCCTGTGGTCCAAGTAAGTTTGAAGAGCTGGTGAGTGAACCTCTCTAGGTTGCCAATCACTATAAAATAATTTAAAGCATGAGGGGTAGTAATAACAGTAACGTCCTGTTTACTTTGTCTAACTTTACCTTCAATGGAAATATTCAGTTCAATGTAAACTATAACAAATAAGCAAGTTGTTGGATGGTGATTTGAGTTAAAAATGTCAAATTAATGTAAATTCAACACGCAAGAAGACAGGTAAGAATCTATTGCCAAAGAAGTGCCATCAACTGTGAAATCAGTGCAAATTTTCTTAAAGCTGTATAAATAAATCAATGAACTCATTTTCAAATCAATATTTTGTGTCAACTTGTTTATAGCTATAATTGATAGTCAAGTAATAGGCATGACAATGTACAGTGGGCAAGTAGTTCAGTCAATGTCAGGATTCTAGTTCCCATAATCATCCACTTACTGCACATTATCCCTTACTTGGTGCCAGGGCGTAAAATCAACTTTTTATCTATTCTTTCATTGGCTGTCATCTGTCAACAGGTCAGGATCAATGGTGTTTTATCAGATGTTCTTTTATCATCCACCGGTTCACCTCAGGGTTGTGTTTTATCTCCGCTTTTATTTGTTTTATACACAAACAATTGTCAGAGTAAACATGCAGGACGCCACATCGTCAAGTTTGCCGATGATTCTGTAATTGTCCTGTCTCCCCGCTCAACAATAGCAACCCGGACCATGGCCCTGTGGTGGCAGAATTTACAAATTGGTGCAATAATTATTTTCTGAGGATGAATTCTGGGAAGACAAAGGAGCTCGTCATTGATTGTAAGAAGACCCCCACTGCCTTTTCCCGTTTTTATTGATGATGTGGAAGTGGACATTGTGAACAAGCACAAATATCTTGGCACTTTTATTGACGAATAACTCACATTTGAGCATCAGGTCGACGCTGTCTGTAAAAAAGCCCACCAAAGAATGTACTTTTATCGGAAGCTCAGGGGTTTTAATGTCGACACGACTTTTATGAAGATGTTTTATTCCTGTTTTATTGAATCGCTTTTAACCTTTTCAATGGTGTCCTGGTACGGGTCAACAAATCTAAAAAACAAAAATAGACTGCAGGCCATAGTTAAGATATGCAGCAGGGTTGCGGGCACACCCCTGCCTGACATGTCAAGCCTCCACCGAGCCAGGACCCTCAGCAAGGCCTGGTCCATCGTGGCTGACCCGTACCATCCTCTTTTTCTTGAATTTCGCTGGCTTCCCTCAGGCCGAAGATTCGCAATGCCGAATAGCAGGACGAATAAGAAGAGGAACTCTTTTGTACCGACAGCAGCCAGTCTGCTTAACAATGCAGCATAACTGTTGTTTCCAGTTGTTACTGTTGTTGTTGTTACGGTTTTGAATGTTTTGATGTTGGTGTGACTTGATGTACTGTTTTGTTTGTGTCACCGCTGACTGAAAGACAAATTGCCCCCCGGGGATAATCAGGGTTCCCACTCTTTTCCAGAGATCATTTTCCAGGACATTTCCAGGACATTTTCATTGATGATCAAGCTGGTATGACAGTCTAAATTTAGTTCCTAATTTAGTTCCTAAATAGCCTAACATGTTCCTCTCAGTGGAAGTCTACATTGAAAAGACATGTAGTCTATGGCTATCAATGAAATAATCTCTTACATACTTAAAAATTATGGCAAATTGATAATAGATGCAACCACAGATATACAGCACTTCACTTTATTAGTGCAACCAAGTAACAATGATGGGCAACTCTCATCTCAGCTTTCTCTTTTCTCAAAAAATATAAATGAGCTAAGAAAAAAACAAAAGAGCCTGCAAAGGAATCAGGAAGCTGCCTTACTGAAATAATTAAATAATAATAATAATCAGAGGATCAGTGCATTAATGACCTAAATAGAACTGAATGACAAAAATGGCCTCAAATGTTTCTCAACTCAACTCAAACTCAAAATATACCTGCTTAATCATGATATTCATCCTGCTAAGTGGTCGATATAAAACAAAGCAAATGTCACGTTTTTTATTTGAGTTACCGTAAACTCTGAACAAATCGCACCGGTGTAAAGACGCACTCTGTATTTGAAGATCTCTCAGAGATTTAAAAAAATGTAAACTGTCTTCCTGCATGGCGATGTCTATTATGATCAGGGATGTCTACAACGTGGAGTTTCTGTGCAGCTGTGTCGCTCTTTTTGTTCCGTTTGTTTTCACTATCTGGAGTTTGCACTCCTACTAGCTAGAGCAGGGGTTCTCAAACTTTTTGGAGCCAGGGACCCCTTACAGGTGAGGAAATTGTCCATGGCCCCCTCATAATTGTAACACAGATTAAGCACATTAGTGATGTGTCATGATCAAAAGCTGCGGCTCTGAAAGCCGATGCTTTATAGTGAATCAGAAGAGCCGGCTCGCATTGAGAGAGAGCCGGCTCCAAATTTTTTCATTTCGCTACTTAGCTCTCACAGTGCTCAGCCCCTTTGTTTTAAATGGTCAGCATGGCGGCCATGCGGCCAATCACATGTGAGGATATAGGATACAGGTGATGGAGGGGAGGCTGTGTATCCTGGCTTCATCTGTTCCTTCTGAGAGGGTCTTCTTGAAGACCACGGCAAATACTCACTGAGAGGAGAAATCGGATCAGCCCATCCAAGCTGAGGCATTAGATTTTTCTCAATGCCAACTTGAGGACATTAATAATTTTTGCTTAAGTTTGGTTCTGGTTCTCTTTGCTTGAGTTTGGTGCGGTTCTGGTTCTGTTTTCTTGAGTTCGGTTCTGGTTCTGTTTTCTTGAGTTCGGTTCTGGGTCGGTTCTGGTTCGGTTCTGGGTCGGTTCTGGTACGGTTCTGGTTCGGTTCTGGTTCGGTTTTGGTGCGGTTCTGGTTCAGTTCTGGTACGGTTCTGGTACGATTCTGGTACGGTTCTGGTTCGGTTCTGGTACGGTTCTGGTATGGTTCTGGTTCGGTTCTGGTTCAGTTCTGGTTCGGTTCTGGTTAAGTTCAGTTCTGGTTCGGTTCTGGTTAAGTTCGGTTCTGGTACGATTCTGGTACGGTTCTGGTTCGGTTCTGGTACGGTTCTGGTATGGTTCTGGTTCGGTTCTGGTTCAGTTCTGGTTCGGTTCTGGTTAAGTTCAGTTCTGGTTCGGTTCTGGTTAAGTTCGGTTCTGGTACGATTCTGGTTCGGTTCTGGTTCTGGGATGGTTCTGGTATAGTTCTGGTCTGGTTCTGGTTCGGTTTTGTTTCGGTTCTGGTTCGGGTCTGGTTCGGTTCTGGTTGGGTTTGCTTGGGTTTGGTTCTGGTTCTGTTTGCTTGGGTTTGGTTCTGGTTCTGTTTGCATGAGTTTTGTTCTGGTTCTGTTAGCTTAAGTTTAGTTCTGGTCCTAACCCTAACCCTAACCCTAATCATAACCCTAACCCTAACCCTAATCACATACCTAACCCTAATCACAAACCTGACCCTTATCACAACCCTAACCCTAATCACAACCCTAACCAGAAACCTAACCCTAATCACAACCCTAACCCTAATCACAACCCTAACCCTAATCACAACCCTAACCCTAACCCTAACCCTAATCACAACCCTAACCCTAACCCTAATCACAACCCTAACCCTAATAACAACCCTAACCCTAATCACAACCCTAACCCTAACCCTAACCCTGATCACAACCCTAACCCATATCACAACCCTAACCCTAATCACAAACCTAACCCTAATCACAACCCTAACCCTAATCATAACCCTAACCCTAATCACAACTCTAACCCTAATCACAACCCTAACCCTAATCACAACCCTAACCTTTATCACAACCCTAACCCTAATCACAATGCTAACCCTAATCACAACCCTAACCCTAATCACGACCCTAACCCATAACATAACCCCAACCCTAATCACAACCCTAACCCTAATCACAACCCTAACCCTAATCACAACCCTAACCCTAATCACGACCCTAACCCTAATCACGACCCTAACCCATATCATAACCCCAACCCTAATCACAACCCTAACCCTAATCACAACCCTAACCCTAATCACAACCCCAACCCTTATCACAACCCGAATGGTTTTGTAACAGAATAAATGCACAAAATTGGGCAATCATAAGGCTTCTCATAAAAACGGCGTACGTAAAAGTGTTTTAAACACAAACCATTATTTTTTGCTAAGTTAAGGTAAAATATATGGCTGTATGCCGCAAATGTGTCGCCACATCTTCCTTGAAACGCTCTTCCCGCCGTGCTTCTTCAAGCAGATTTGGTACGCCGTTCCAGACGTACCAAACACAAGTACAGCGTGCCGTGAGGGTCAAAAGAGCCTGACAGTCTGCAGAAATGGGCGAAACTATGAAAACAAAACCTCACATGCAATACAAAATTTTCGATCGGCCACTGGCGGGTGTTTGTTTTTGTTTTACCCACCAAACAAATTTTTTACACGCCATTGGTGCTTGGCGGGTGTTAATTTTACGCCCTGCTTGGTGCTAAATTATAGAAATGAGTATAGTGAGGGTTATCTGATTAGGTCTGTTACTCACCCACTTCGGCATCTTGCCTCCCCGAGGGTCATGATGGTGGAACTGAAGGACTATGACTGTCACCACCACAGACATCCCCACAATCATCATGGTGCTGGCAAAGTACTGAGCTGCAGAGAAGCAGAAAAAAAGCAACATCAGCATGCTTTCAGAGATGTGTTTTCAGGCATTTTATTACTCACTTTTGCAGCTCTTCCTTGACCTTCCCTTATGGTCACATTTAAGAAGCATGTTATAGCACGTTAAACATTAAGCTTGAATGAGCTCCAAAAAAATAGGTTGATTTCACACCCAAACATAAAAGGAAAGCAAAGCCGATCAGTCTGTGAAAAAAGTTATATTGCCAAGGGGTAAATATGCATTCAAACCAGGGAAATAGATTCTGTGCCAAAAAAAACAAACATAACAGAAGAACAGCAAACAGTCTTTCTCCAAAAAGAAAGAAAGAATAAAACAGTACAGAAGAAAGAGGGAGAGAGATTTGTGCTGGTTCTGGAAAGACCCACACACAGGAAGAGGCAGAAAGATGGGGAGCATTAACCAAGCACTGTGCTCTCTTGCAACACATGCACACACATACACACACCACACATACTCACAAACAAACAAACACATGCAAATATATATCTGAGGGTCTGCCCTCATTTCTCTTGTTTGTTGTGACTGTAAACAAAGAAGGGCTAACAGCTCAACAGGACTATACAACCTTGCTACAGTGCCAGCAAAGTGATACATCATGTGACTAAGGCGAGAGCTGTGACCTTATTTGTCAGGATACTGAAAAACAAGATAAATGGAAACAAGGACAAGTTCTTTCTAAGACATGAAGAAAGAGAGACGAGGGAAGAAATTAGAGCCAAGAAGTAGAAAAAGGTATTGAAAGAAGTAGTTTCAGGAAGCATGAGGCATTATTTGCTGTGTCTTAGTTGTTTTAAGCTCAGGCACTTTTTTTTCTAAAGAGTCAGCATAAAACTGTTTACAGATGCAATGCAGAATTACAGAATAAACAGAGCAAGAATGAACAATCCAAATGGTCTTGAATCAGTTAAGACAGGTCTAACTAGGCCAACTAAAATAAAATGAACACCTGATTCATCTTTCCATTAAAAGCATCCTCCATGTTGCTCCGCTTACTGATTTATAATGCTAACAGAAACTAATGTTTTTGCCACAGTGTCAACAGGCAGAGGTAAACTATGCTGGACTCCTTTCTAATAATAATAATAATAATACATTTTATTTTGGGCGCCTTTCAAATCACCCATGGTCACCTTACAGATAATAAAAACATTCATCATTAAAACATCATAAAAACAAACAAACAAACAAACCAAAAGTAATAAATAAAAAATGAAGTGCAGAGAGTCCAGTTAGAGTGAATATGCCAGTTTGAACAGGTGAGTTTTGAGTTGGGATTTGAATGATGTTATGGAGTCCGACTGTCTTATGTGTGGGGGGAGGGAGTTCCAGAGTCTGGGTGCTGAGCAGCTGAAGGCTCAGGCACCCATGGTACTGAGGCTTGACTGTGGAATGGTTAGAAGTCCAGCAGAGGTTGAGCAGAGGGAGCGGGAGGGATTGTATTCATGAAGGAGGTTGCGGAGGTAAGTGGGGGCCTGGTTGTGGAGAGCTTTGTAGGTGGGGAGAAGGTTTTTGTAGTGGATGCGGTATTGTACAGGGAGCCAGTGAAGTTGGATGAGAACAGGAGTGATGTGGTCAGATGATTTGGTGTGGGTGATGATCTGGGTGGCCGAGTTCTGAATGAGTTGTAGTCTTTTGATGAGTTTGGTGGGGAGTCCGGTGAGGAGGGCGTTGCAGTAATCGATACGGGAAGTGACAAATTAATGAACCAGGATTTCGGTGCTGGATTGGGACAGTGATGGGCGGAGTCTGGAGTCAGAAGTTGCACAGAGTGCGCTAAAGGAAGCCAAAATGTCTGGAAAAAGTCTGGGTCCCAGAAAAGGAGGGAAAGAAAGGAGCGAGAGGAGAGAGAAGAAAGGGCGACAGTATGTCACCCAGTTTTTCTCCAGGAAAGGTTGGTATAGTCTTTGAGTGGTAAAAATCAACCTGTTTGCTAGTTTGATGTCCACAATGAGATGAACTACGTTTGAGCTAATTACACTAAATGGGTTTCCCCGCCCTCCCTACCAGACTCAGCAGCTGATATGTCAGCAGGTGCACTGTCTCCCCACAACTCCCCCCAACCCAATGAACAAGGAGGTGAGCAACGTAGCATGTTAATTAGCATTATTGAAGAGGGTCTTTGGGAATCTCTTTTCTCTCTCTATCTGTACTATTACAAAGGCCTATAAAAACAAAGCTATAGCTAAGCAACATAAGCTACAGCCTATAGTCTGTTTTGGATGCTGGGCAGGTTGAAGCATTGAGTGATTTAGTCTGTTTTAATGTCACAGAGATTACTCAAATAATACCTTAAAATCGGATATTTTGATGCTGACTGAATTTTGGGCGGTCCCACGATGGGCAATTTGTTTAAGTAGCCTTAACCTCTTAATAATTGTAATTAATAAACTTGATCCGATAAACTTTAACACAATAAAGTATCAAATCTAGTATTGCTGATACAGAACGGCATTATAGATCCATTATTCTGCATGATTTAGTGCTGCTCTTTTCTGTTGTGCATTCATTTTTAAAGACTGTTGTAATTTTGATTATGATGCTATTATAAATGGTATATTACAAGACATATGTGGGGCCCACAGTGATATTTTTTCATGGGGCCCAAAATCCCTGGCGGCGCCCCTGCTGTTGAGGATTAGTCACCTTTGTTACGGGGTTCCAACCAATCAGAATCAAATACAGTAATAAAGCACAGTAACTCATATCCATATTCAGCCACTGTTTTGTAGGGGCATGAGTCATTTTAACAAGGCTACTAAACATGCCCATAATGGCCTTGAGTCGGGGTCATGAGAATATATATTTTTTTTACAGATGTATCCTTTTATTGATGAAGCATTTATCAAGCTTTTTTCAGGGAGAACAGCTTTCACACATTGATGTAGTGGAAACCACGTTCAGCATGAACGCTTCATCACTTACATCGACATAATGTACACCTCATATGTTTGATATATTTCCCTTTGACACATTACATACAGGGATGCAGTAATAATTCAAACTCAAACACACTCTGTCACACACACATGTCTGTCTCCTCACAAACCTTTGAAGTATTTCTCTGGGAGGACTTAAGCCCAAAGGTTACTCATCTCTTCCTCCTTCTCCTTCTCTTGGCCCCTTACCCACTTCATCCATTATTTCTTCGCCTTTCGTTCCTTTCTTGCCCAGTGTAGAATCATTCCATAGCCTATTAATGTTGCTGACAGCTTTAGTTCTGGCCACCCAATTTACTTCACACACCACCAGGGAAAGTGTGAATGATGCATAGGCACCCTTGGGCTACTCAGACCAAAGTACAGCCATATACAAACATGGGTTTTTATTTATTATTTTTTTAAAGACACCATATACAGTATATAGAGAGCAGTCAGGCAATTCTCCAACTTTGAAAGCAATAACTAATGCATGTTTTACATCACTGGTGTTTACTCAAAGTGCAAGAATTACTCAAGAGGGACACTTAAATTGTTACTGTGAAGTGGTCAGTAATGCTTGTTTGCTGATGCTGATCGATTATACAGTCACTTTAGTTTTCTGAGGACATTTTTTCCTCTGGTTTTTACAAAAGGTTCACATGCATTAACAGTAATGCAGTGTCAGGCAGCTCAAGAGAGATGTATTGCTAATGTTTAAGAGTTAATGTCCTATCTGCAACGTTGCATTCTCTCCTCAGGCATGGGACTGCAACTTCCCGGTGATCTACAACAGCAGCACGTTATATATGTTGCATGTAAACACATAAATTAAACCTACCGATGAGAGGGACAGAGTCAGACGTGGCAGGCATGATCTCTGCTACCAGGAGCATGAAGACTGTTAGCGAGAGGAGCACGGTGATGCCTTGAGAAAGAGATAGAGAGGGAGAGAGAGATGGTGAGAACATGAGCATTTACATAACGCTGTGATCAGGGTCACTGGACTATGAAATCATTTCTGTAATTACTTATGTATGTAATCAGTTAGGTTCTCGTGACGGAGGCCATTTATCAGCTGCAAGCTCCTCTGACGCGTCCAAGGTAGGTTACATCTCCAGAGACACATCTAACACTCTGACTTTGTTACCTGTGGCTGCTCGTTTGCTGACAGCTATTCATCAAAACCCACGGATAAAATCACAAAATGGATTTAGGGGCATGCCTCTTATTTTGAAAGTCAATTTTTCCAAGGTGATTTTATATGCATATATTAATAGCTTGCTATTTGATTGATAAGGACATGTTTGTATACAAATGTGCATGCCCTGATATTCATGTGTGCTTTATGTATTTGTGTGCTGCAGTTCTGCTGTGCCTTCAAAAAGTCTAACTTTTAATCCTTATTTATAGCATTCAAAAAATAATAGCTTATATATATATATATATATTTTTTTTTACCTCAGCAAAGGCCATGTACCAAACTCCTATTGCCTTTTTTCATCCCATAGCTATCCCACATTTTTTCAATGGTGTCAAATTAATGTAAGGTGAGGAATATATGTGCGTCTGTGTGTCTTTATCAAAGTTCCCTCACCGAGAGAAATCTTTTCTCCAGAGTCAGCAGGTAGCAAGAAGACCAGCAGGGCCAAGCCAGAGATCAGCACACAGGGGATGAGCAAATTGAGGCCATAGTATAGTGTCCTGCGGCGCATTGTGACCGTGAATGTCACATCTGGATACGGCTCCTTACAGCAATCATAATACAGCTCATTGCGCTTCGCTGGCACACCTAGGAAAGGAAACACACATACAGATCAGGATCAACAAAGTGATTCAAGTTTGAAATTTCCAATAGCTTTCTCAAGACTCTTAAAATTTGGAATGAACTTAAACACTTATTTCATGTTGCATTATTTATGTTCAATTTATGTGTTGTCTGTATTTGTATGTGTTTTTATGTTTTTGAACCTAGATGCTACAAATCAATTTTTTAAGTGGGATTTTTAAAGTTTCACAACTTTAATGATTCTACTCATCCATAGAGACGTCCGTATGTTTAGTTGAATAACCTGACCATAGACTGTATAAAATATGGACGTAGGATCTGTGACGTCACCTATCTGTTTCTGAAGTGCTGTTTTGAGGCCTATCGTCGGCAGCAGCCGTTTATCTGCTGTCGAGTGATTGTGACGTAAAGAGGCCGGCGTTGGACTTCCTAGCCAACAGCTACAGTGTTCCCGCAGTCAGCTGTGCCTCTCATTGGAAGACTCGTAATTTCAATATCTTCGAAATTGCCGCGTTACCCCCCTCACAGTGTGAGCCGATCGGGAAATGAGCTATCCAGACTACACTCGTCTTTTGTAGCAGACTGTAAACATGTTTATTTCTGCTGTAATGATCAGCTTTTTTGAATTGGTGTGTATGTGGTTTCCGGTACTTCTGGAGCCCGCCTCAAGCGGATTCTCGATGAACTGCAGTTTTTAGCACTTCTGCATTGGACTCATATTTTTAGACCGGAGGTTGCCGCTTGAACCTGACTCAACCAGATGATAGGATAAGAGATAAGATAAGAGAGTCCTTTACTCGTCCCACAACGGGGAAATTCAAGTGTCACAGTAACAGAGTCGACAGTGCAAAAGAAATATATAAAGCAAACAAGAGCCTATAAAGTAACAATTATTAAAAAGTTATTAGCAATTAAAATCAAAATTAAAGAGGTATATATATATATATATATACACATACATGTATGTATATTATTGGTTATAGAGTCTGACCACTGCAGGAAGAAAAGACCTGCGGTATCAGTATGTAGGTAGGATCAGATCTGAGTTAGAGTGGCTCTTTTTTTTGAGAACCAACTACTGCAACTCTAGAAGTGTGGTTTGCTGCATGCCATCTGAGGCTGTCCAACACCCGTCTCTGGTAGCCCTGGTTTGGAAGATGATCAAACAAAGCATGATCTCCCAAAGTTGACAGGTATTGGGGTCAGCTCCTCTGAAGTCCCAGTTAGAAACATTCAACTGTGGAGTTCTTTTTCAACTTTTTTCCCCAGTTGATCCAGCTAAAAACATTCAAATAATTTCCTATTGTGAACTTAACCGAAGATATATAACTTGAATTCAATGACTGTTTGTTCACATGGCAGTGGGGCAAGCCAGATCACATGCAATAAGCTTTTTCCTCGGCAGACTTTGAAGAAGAGTCTAGAAAATTCTATTTTCAAATATCAAAAATATGTTAAAAAGACGGACTGCATAAGACTGTTGTCGATGTATCTCACTTTGTTGCAGTCACTTAATACAGCAGTAATTATTGTGTTGCCTTAAACCTTCCTTTTCAGTTTGTTTTCATTGGTTCTCAGGACTCGGGTGTATTCTGCTGTTACACTAGATTCTCACAAAGATAGATTTCCTGATGTCTGCCTCTCTTACCCACAAGGTCCCACTCCCCGTTGGAAATGTAGGTGGACGTGTCAACATCCAACATCTGAAGGTCCAGCAGCCAGCCGTTGTGCGTCCAGGAGCCAAATTTCAAGTCACACTTTTGCACGTCAAAGGGGAACCAACGCACATCGATGTAGCAGGTGCTCTTCAGGATACCAGGGGGGATGTACTGGCAGTAACCTGATGCATTCACCAGAACATTGGTGTGGAAGGTGGCGTCGAAGCGCTCGTCCGCACTGAGGAGAGAGAATAATGGAGAGTAATGTGTAGGTTCACCTATTAACAGTTCATTATCTTGGTGTGAGAATAAGCTGTGTCTTTGGGAAACCTTTTTATTGACTTTCTAAATTGTTTTTTAACATGTTGCTGGGGTATGCTGGCAATTACTTTAAAATGGGTTTGTTAGTTCATACTATTGCAGAGGGAGAGGTCGACTAAAACAACTGTGGGGATATATCTGAATGGAGGAGTCACAGGAGGGTAATTGTGTAATCTTGCTTGAGTAAAGTAGAATGTGCATATTTAGTCAAAACAAAAAAGAAATCTGACGCTGTTAGAACAAGACAGAGGTTGGCTACTTCAGTCACTGAAACAGACATTTGCATTTTCATGTGCAAAAACATAAATTGTCAAATCATCTACCAGCTTGATATGGTATGATATGGTTAACTTATATACAAACAGTTGCTTACTTTAACATCTTGTAGAGAGCAAATCTATCATTCATTTAAAGTCTTGTTTCTTCCACTTTGTTAATATTGATCCACAGTACATTCTTTTTCACTCCATTTTTGGTCTCCACCAACTCCTCAATATCAGGCCCTTCATCTGCTTAACCCTCCTGTTATGTTAATTTCTTAGGGACAGCAATAATGTACGTTCTAGGGTCAACTTGACCCAGAGCATATTTAATGATTCAAAAGTGCTAGAACCCAAAAAAACCCCAGTAAACATTTTTTAAATCTCATTATTAACTCCATTACTAACCATTTAAATTAATATTTATGCATTGGTGTTCTTTAATTCTCACAGATCATGGCTCAATGAGGAAATTCAGTTGTTTTTTTTAAACTTTTTTTATGTACATTGGTCAGTGATTTGGGTGAAATATGTCACACAGTTGCAAAGAAACATTTAGTATTTGACACTTCTGACCCCTTTTAGCCTCCACTTTGACTGTAGGGTCAAATGCAGGGGGGTTGCAAATCTGTGAGATGAACCATTTTCATTTTACATGTTGTCCACGCAATTAAGCCAATCAGAAGAAGTTTCACATTTTTTAACATTTTTATTTTTATTTTTTAACTTTAAAATGGGTCAATATGACCCACAACATAATAGGACGGTTAAAGCTTGACTATGTACACCAGCTAGTTTTAAGCTGTGCCTGTAAGCTGTTTGATACTGGGCTTTTAGAGTTGCAAGTCAATCACTAAACATTTACATGGACATGTACAGGTTGCTGCAGATTTAGAAGAAACTTCGAGTTCTTTCTTAAACCTTCAGGACACATTGTAACAAAAAAGCAAATTGGTCAGCTCATTTATGCATATTTAAGCGGGATAGACTGTATTCTCTTGGCCTAACCTTTCACAGGGATGAGCAATGAAATGATTTATTTAAAGAGCCATTAGTGGACCATCCAGCCTGCTTCTTCAGGCCTAAACTTGCAAATTCAAAGTTAAAACCCAGGTGAAATCTAGGGTGCAGTGATATTAAATATTTAGTTCCATTGTAATGCAAAATCAGCTGACTGAGAAAACACCAAAGATGCCTCCTTCAAGGATCTGCAACTCACAGCCTGTTGAAGTGATACATGGACAGCCATGGACAGGTTTTGAATACATAAAGCTTTGATGTTTTGGGTCTTGCAAGTAAAGCCAGCTCCATCTCAAAGTGCACGAGAGAAAAACAAAAAGCAATTTGTATTCCATGAAAGTGTTAGGGTTGCAAACATTTTTCAGGGGGACAGATAGCTAAAGTTAAGTAAATGACCTGAGCTCCTCACCTCCAGCTGTTGCACTCCATTTGAACTCTAATTAAGTATTAAAGAGTTACTCCCCTGGTGTCATTTGGAGTGTGAACTCTTACAAAAAGTGCTAGTGGCAATGTCTGAACTTAGAGACTTAAGGAAGTGTGTTGCAGTTTGTTTTCAGTAAAGTTTACTGCTCCTAACTGTACTTTTTTCAGATTGCTATTGTACTGTATTTGTTTTGGATTATCTCTTTTCCTCCAACAGAGAAACTAATGTTATTTTAACGGATGTCCAAGATACATTTTTTGTTGGATTATTGCCCCCCCAATTTACAGTTACATAATCAGTTTCCCCTCCCACTGCTTGGACAGTTGAAACTACATAAAACCTATTGACCTATCAGGTCTGAGCTGGCTTTTGTAGCACACAGGAAAACCATCCATGGGGAGAGCAAAAGAGGCAGAATACAATGACCAGCACTTCGAGGAGACAGTCTTGGCCCAGATGCCTGATTTAACCAACCGATGACCTGTTGACAGTTCACAGATTGCCATAAACTTTCACCAGATGTTAGCCAAAGGTACTTGAGATTGATGTGTGACTTAAACTGTAAATACAGCAAACTCATAGGTTTGTTGCAAGTTTCCAGCGGAGTTGTTAGCAAAAAAAGCATGCACCTAAACTGCAGAGTCTCTGTAGTTATCTTCCATCATGCTCCACCGTGCAAAAATGCTCAGACAGGCTGGCGCTGGTGACGTAGGAGACGCACATGGCTGTTGTAAACACAGAAAAGTATAGAACTGAGATGAATAGATCTACCATATAGATCGGCACCATATATCGGCCCTTTCACTGATATCCGATCTTGCTTTTTGAGTCCGACCTAGCCGATATCCGATACCAGGATCGGATCGATGCATCCCTAGTTTGAAAAGTCAAAAATAAGACTGCCTTGGACCGCAATAGTGTTGTTGCATTCATAGAACCACGTCCAAAACACTGGGTAAAGAGATATACTAAGGATAGTTAAAAAATCTTGTGATGAAGAAGTGGAAATAAAAATCACAGCACAATTCCTTTCTCTAAGGCCTGCCAGCAGTTTTCAATGACCAGAAGAATAACAGATATCACTGTAAGTTTTAAAGCATCCACTGCATAAAACACTTTTTAAAAACACACACGTACACACATCCCTCTCCACCAAATCATGTGATTGACAGTTTGGACCACACAAAGCCCACTGTAGAGCTGGAAGTGCTTTTCACATCACATTCGACACCAACTTAGAATGCAAAGCTACACACTGAGCTCTCCTTACACCTATACATAATATAAAAGGCACCCATCACACATCAATACATGCAAAAACGCACAACACGGACCCTGCAAGCTCAAGCAAGAGAGATAACATCAGAGTTCCTTAAACATCCTGAAGCCCCATTCAGTCCTGACAACAGGCATGGCTCACATCTTAACAGAATTTGTGGATAGACCCATTTCAGTTGCCCCTGCCTTTGCCCTCATTGAATGATTTATCTTTTTTTCCGCAGGGTTAAGCGCTGTAATTTATTTTTCTACTGTGTGTGTATGTTGCTATCAGCTGTGGCTCACGGTGCTTGGGCAGGGACGTGTGGGAGGCTTGGCCAAGGCAGAGTTATTTGATGAATTATTCAAGGTTTGGTCTTGCTTAATCTGAAGGTGTGCGCTTTCTTGCAATCAGCGTTCAAACATACGTCACATTAGATTACGTCCTGGATTCTTGGACCATACTGGAGAGAATACACTGTTCATGTTGTGTATGTTCAGCTGCACAGAACAATATTAGATATTTCAGCATTTGGAGAATGACTCTATTTCAATGTATGGATAATTATCAAATATGCATACAAATGGACAAGTGATAGCCCTGGGAGAATGAGATGAAGTCACGTTTGTGCACCCTCTCCTTCTCTTGTCTCTCTCTCTCAGACAAAACACAGCAGGCTGAACACTGTGGACATGTGAGAGGGGAGCTAGGTGGGGACTGACCGGCAATGACAAAGGTGGCACTGACAGGTTCCTGCACCATGGGACGTTAGTCACAAAGCATCCTCACACTCACTCAACACCTGCTGCTGTCCACACATGAACAACCGTCTTCCTTTCTGACACACACAACAACTAAAAAGTAACCACAAAGTGAGGAGAGTTCCTGAGGCAGCCAGAGAGGCCATGGAGTGTGAAATAAAACATCATGTACAGTTTGAAAATTGTAGAATGCAGTCATCATCGAGTGAGATCTGAAAGCAGGAAAATCATAAAAATACGGTAATGCAACAATATCAAGACACTTTAATGAAATCATTCCGCTGAAGAGCTTGTTTGGATGAGAGAAGCGGGGAGTTCTACAGAATACGTCTGTTAAAAGCTGTAACTTTTCTTTGCACACATTTTGGCCTTAATTTGTTGAATCAGGAACACATGAATAAAGGGAAATACAGACTGAGCATAAGAAAATGCTTTGGTATTTCCTGAAGAGCTTCATGTGTTCAATGCATACTTTTAATGCATAAAGCAAAGACCATCCATCCGTACACATTTCTTAGATGTTGTATCTAAGAAATGTAACATCCAACTTCACAGCCTTAGGCATCATTTCTGATTACAGCTGTGTGGATAACTTGCTGGTCAACAAAGCTGCAGGCGAGCAGCGTAGAGCATTTCTAATGTACAGATGGATGTTTATTCCTGGAGGGGAAGGCAGCATCCGCTAACTGTACATCAGCCATGACAAATGAATGACTTCTAAACATGTTCTTCATTGTTTTTTTTTACAAGAACCGAAGGCATGGAAACATTATGTTGGTAAAAGTATGTATGTATGATGATAAAATAAAATCAATCACACATCATAACTAATGCCTTTTAATAATGAAAACCAGAACTTACATCCCCAATATCACGAGAGCTGGGGAGGAGTGCAAAATGTTAATCAAAACAGATTTTGATGGTTTGAAAATAATTTAAGATCTATATATAATTGAAAATAGTCTTCTTTTAAGTAGGGATAGACCGATTATCGGCCGGGTCAATTATCTGCGCAGATGTTTGGCATTTTGACGCATTTCGGCATCGGCCTTTTTAAAAAATCCGACGGCCGATAAGAGATCAATTTAAAACTGGGTTATTTTGGCTCTGATGCAGCCGCACCCCCAGGTAACTTGAAGTAGAGCATAAACCTAAACAGAAGTGAGTGCTCGGGTCGGAATCTTTCAAAATTTGCTAAATCAGGTGGCAGTAATGACACTGTCTGCAGAAACCGTAGCCTAGCTTGCGCTCCATTTCTCCCTGCAGTTTCTCATTACAGGGACGAGCTGATCAGCATCTGTTGTGGCCCCTACAACTACTAGTGATTTAACACTCATACAACAAACAATGATAAGTGAAAGATTAACATTTCAGTTATATTGACATTTTGGAAAACTTTATTTACTGTTGTGTGTGTGTGTGTGTGTGTGGGGGGGGATGACTCACTCTGGCATCTCTCTACAATTTAGAATGTCCAACAGGGTGTAAAAATTGAATTTTCCCTCAGGGATTAAGAAGGTATCATAATCTTCCTAAATCCATTCTTTCATCATCTTACACCGCTTATCCTGTTCGGGGTCAGGGGGGTGCTGGAGCCTATCCCAGCTGTCATAGGGCGAGAGGTGGGGGGGTCCATCACAGGGCTAACATGCAGACACACACACACTCATACCTATGGGAAATTTTAGAGCGACCAATCAACTTGACAAGCATGTTTTTGGACTGGGGGAGGGAGTCGGAGTACCCCGGGAGAAAGTCCCCTGCCCAGCTAAGGATTTGAACCAGGAAACCTCTTGCTGTGAGGCAACAGCACTAATCCTCTTCCTAAATAAACACTGCATACAACAAAAGCATATGAGCTCTAACGATAGTGCACACTTTCTTTTATTCCCATGTCCTTTTGTGATCCCAGAAAGGTCATCAGATCTGATCTGTCTGTCTGTCTGTGTAACTACCAATCAAAATGTAAAACAAAACAAAATCTCCCCGAGCATCCATTAATTCAATGAATTCCCTTTTCATTCTCACGGCCTGTCACAGTGCTCTGTTTGTGATGGTCCTTTACCTTCCTCTCAGAATTAGGATTCTGTCTGTGGTTTTACCTGAGTTGGCTGTCCTTCATGTGCCTCATCGATCCCCAGTCAAATGAGACCATTGACTCTTCCCTCTAACAAGAGAGGAGGTCAACAGCTTACAGAGCTGTTTTAAATCTGGATATCCTTTGTTCAAACAAACATACACACAAGCCATTTTTGCTTCTCTAACACACCTACAAAGCCAAAAAGGCACACACAGCCTTTACAGATGCTGTTAGACAAGCTGGAGCCATTATACAGATTACAGCTTGTTCTTATTTGTGAAGAGGGAGATTTTTATGTTCACTTACCTGAATTGCATTAAATAAATACATATATATCTACGATTGATGATCAGAGAGTCAGATATGTTTTCACCCAGCTTGTGAAAACATACGTGTTGTTGCTGTGCTGACGGCCTTTCACTGTACAGAACGTTCAACTCTTAATGATGATCATCAATCCCAGTAGAACTCTTTCAAAAACATGCTGGATAACACATTTTTCCTCAGGCTATAAACATGCATATGGACTTGACAGTAAATCCATGACTCCAAGTATAGACCATCCATGTATGAAACATCATTTCGACACAGAGTGAGTCAGTGAGCACACAGTGATCTGAGAATATGAAAGGCAAAATGAGAGAATTATAAAAGATTTCACACTGGGGCTGTAAAAGCTGAGTGACTCATCACAGACAATATCTGAGTCGTTGTTTTCTCTGAATACACTGAGTTGGCATCTGACCTCATCACTTCCAAACGTCATTAACTTTATATTAAATAACAGAGGAGAATGGTTTCATTTACGGCAAGCACTCATCTGAGCGGCGTGCTAATAAGCTTGACTACAGCTGCTATTCAACACAGTAAGACTGGCGTGTTATTGGCTGCGCACTGATGGCCCACTGTGTAATGACGTGTGTGCTGCCATTATGGTCTGTAATTGTGTGACGGAGTGTGTGTGTGTGTGTGTGTGTGTGTAAGAAGATTTTCATAGTAAACAGAGCTGATGAGGAGTGTGTTGCCTGTATACCATTAACTTTGTGTCTTTGCACGTAGAATCATCGATATTTGCTCTGAACCAGGGAAAGAACACTTAGAGGTTTGTGTGTGTATTTCCAGCAGCGATCTATATTACTGCTGAAAACTTGAATTTCAGTTCTCCACAAGGGGGATGTTACAGATGACCCTCAGGCTCAGCTGTTGACTGAGTTTCCCTTTTGCTACACTCTACTGATCATCACATCCACTTTCAAGGAGCTTAAGATGAGTAAGAAAACCAGCAATGTCTGCACATTTTTTTCTTGTAACTTCCTTGCTAAAGGAAACATGTACAGCTGTTTTCAACATGTTACATTGTCCACTCTTTGTCACTGAGGCATGAGTATTGCATCTTAGTACCAGATTGTGTTAAATATTTGACTTTGATTGCTCAAAACTCAGGACAATGGTGTTTAATTCTCTCAAACAAAAGCCATGCCAGGGACAATGGGCCTCATTCACTAACAGTGCGTGCGCACGGATATGTGCTTAAACTGTGCGTACACATGTTTGAAGCACAAATCTGGGATTCATCAATATATTCTTACTTGTTTGTTCTTACACTGCGAACAAAAATAGAACTTCCTCAGACCATGCGTACACACAAATGATGACGACCAACTTTCTCAGAAAATGTAAACACATACTCTTTTAACTAATGCATGACATATTTAAAGTACATTCAGTAAAAGAAAAAAGGCAGATGACTGTCATAAGACTGGCAAAAAGAATAGCAGAAAACTCATCACATTTTCTATTTTCAAGGTTTTATTTTTTTGTTATAATGGATAAAACGTACTATTTTAGACAACTTAAAAAAAAAAAATGTTGGAAGACATCTCACGACCCCCCCCTCCAGGGGGTCCCAACCCCCACTTTGGGGCACATAATGTTGTACATAGTCATAGGTTGCATTTGGACAAATTGTGGCAAAAACACTAGTTTCTGTTAGCATTGTAACTGGTTAGTTTCCATCTCAAGCTGTTCTAGAGAGTCGAGAAATACTTGCAGTTAACAGACAGAGATGTCAGAGCAGGCTGAGGAGCTCCTGAGCCCCAACCATCTCTGATAGGGAAAAGTGAAGAAAGATCCTGTCCTGTGAACCAGGCAACAGCAGCAGAGCTGGTGAGTGTATCTCTAAATTGTTGATCACTAAAAAGTAATGAAAACCATTACAAGTAGAGCCACAACTGGAGATGCAACGATTGAAGATTTTGGTGGTACGATTATTGTGAGAGAATTAATCACGGTTTCACGATTATCCTGATTATTATGCATTTAATTTACCAACAGGTTTTGAGGGTCCTTCCTCAGAGCATTTGGTGTAAAACACGTTATTTGTGTTCTGGAGTATTCTTATGTACCAGTTTGTCATGAAACTGTCTAAAGTGGGAATTATTTATTTTAAAGGATAAATGTCTGCTACTTCCTTGATGAATGTTAAATTTCATATCTTCATCTAGAAGATTTTAAGTGTCATTATTCACATGTTAGTCTGTTGCTCATAAAGACAAAGGGAAGTTTGATGTTCACTTAAACTGTACTCTGATTTTACAGAATGATGAATTATCACCATCGGACTCTGACGGGATCTGAGGCGGTACGGAAACAGGCAGAGGACGCTGCCTCGCACTTTGAAATGACGGAGAAACTCCACACAGGTGACACTCATTTTCCGTTTACAATTTGCGCCGGGCATAATGTACTGGTCCCTTAATGACAGAGACAATAGAAAAACGAGGTGTAGCGGAGCCTTCACGATTAGATTAACCATGACACTTTTAAGCGTTAATAGTGAAACCGGTTAATCCCAACATCCCTAGCCACAACAACCCGCTCACTATGCATTATCCCTCACAGTTGTGACTCAGAGCATTTCAATAAGTGCAATAAGATGGGATAAGCTATATTTAGGGGCGTTCTGGAAACCAATGTTGGCTTGTTGATCTGATTTGCTCTACCCCAAAATATCCCACACGCTTTTCAATTTTCCCCAACGTTTAGTTAATTTTTTTATGATCTCAAAGAAGATGAGTCCTTGAGCCTTTTGTTGACACACCTTTTGTTTGTTTGGTTAGAAGTGGCTCCTTCTTTATAGATGGGGTGTGTCAAAAACTGTGCATCCTCACTCATACAAAACTTCACCAGGCCAAAATAGCTTTATGTTTGACATGTCAACCCATCGATTGATAAGCAGGAACAAAAGTAGCTGATTACTAAAACTAACACCCCACAATACACTCCTTTGGTGATTCAGAGTACCAACAAAAAATCATCTCAACTTTCATGATTACCAGTTTCCCTTCACTGCCCGTTGTAATTCAAAGTGGACACTAATCATGTGAAATATCAAGGATCAAGAATCAAAATTTTTTTATTGCCAAGTGAGCTCACACACACAGAGAATTTGACATGTGACATAGGCTAGCACATAATGTTGTACATAGTCATAGGTTGCATTTGGACAAATTGTGGCATCTCTGGTGATCCTCTAACTTCAACACTGGAGAACATGGTTAGCACCATGACCAACCAACCGAACATCAAAGATGTTGGTATCATAATTGCAGGATTGTGTACCGGTGTTCACATTTAACTCAAGGCACGGCTCTGCCAATGTTTAGTTGAACAGGGACTGTTGCACACAGCTTTTTAATTGAGCAAAATCCTTCGACTACAACAACCAAGTGCTTTTGACACTAAATGCAAAAGAAAACATAACACATACAACACAGACTCTCCTCCAGTGATCTTTAATCCACACTCTGGCCAAGGGTCCCCCCACATTTATAGGACCAAATCAAAAGTTTACTTTTTCCTCCATAATTGCCCAAAAAGGTAGAATAATAAAACATTCACAGGAAAAAGCAGTAAAAACAGAAGGGTCACATAAAAGGTAGACTGAAGAAAGAGTGGCAGGGTAACATGCTGACACCATGACAGACAGAGACAGGTAGATGGGATGATTTATAAAGAGGAGTGGGTGAAGGCTGGAAACAATAAAATATGGAGGGAAATGGTTGATTGAATAGAGTGAATTATGGTGAGACAGTGAGTTATGAAAGAGAGACGGAGGGAGACACAAATAGAATGAGATGAGAGGAGAGATGGAAAGGCGGGATAGATGAAGGAGAAAGAGAAAAGTGGAAGAGAGGAGGCAGAGGGTAGAAGGCAGTGACGAGAAAAAGAGGGGCGAGAGCAGGGAGATTAGGATGGGTAATCCTGGCAGGTCTAAAAGCTGAGCTTTTAAAATTTGGGTTAATACCCCCAAACCTTTGTTTTGTCCTTGTGTTCTCTGCTATGTACATGTGTGTATGCAAGTGTGTTTGAGTGTGTGTATTTAAGATTAACATGTCAAAGGAAGCAAAACATCTGAGGCTCAACTTTTTTATTACTCAATAACACAACTGAAGATATAGCTGTCTGTCTCTCTCATCCTCAGTTTGTGTTTAAATTGATGTTTTACAACATTGCCAAATGCATTTTAACTGTGCCATTGTTATCCCCTTTGTGATTAAATCTATCCATCTTTTTGTCCTTCTTTCCCTGCAGTCTAAGACCAGATCATCCGTCTGTAGCCCATGCATGCAAACGCAATGCAATTAGTTTTCTGGAGGAAAAAAAAAAACGGCCTACATTTCTAATTGACTTCAGAAAGCTTTACAGAGAAGCGTGAAGAAAAGTGAATAAGCAAACAGCAGCCGGCTGACCGGAATCAAGAAATGCAATGAGCTTGCTCAACCTTACTTATTTTAATCAGGGCCTAAGCTTTTACATCTCACCACTTTGTATAAGACACCAGTATCTTTGCTGTTAACACGCTTGCCTAAATCAAATCTCCGACAGCTATTTTCAACCATTGATCTGCATCCTTATACTTCTAATTGTTTGAAATGAGACATTTTAGACTCTACTAATGTCAGATAATGAGAGGGATAAAAAAACTCCAAACATTTTCAATCTTATTCTGCGAATTTCACTCACCCTGGTTCCTTTTCTCCCCAAAAATAGATCTATAAGGGATAGCAACCGTGGCCAGGGAATTACTAATGAATGCCAGCTGAATTACTGTTTCATTATTTAAAATGACTGTTTCTGTTGGTTTGTCTTTGACTTGTTACGGTTTAATCACACTGGATGAAGGTAACCTTGGTTCCTCTCATGGTTTGTAGAGATTAAATACAGAATTTATTAATATAGCACCACATAAGAGGGATTAAACTGGTGTTACAATCACACCTATCTGCCAAAATAATAATAAAAAAGAAGAAAAAAGAAGAGGAAATCATGCCACCCCCTCAGGGAGGATTTAAAACAGTGGATTACAACACTTACATTAGTATATTTGACAGTGACAAAAAATGTAAGTGTATCAAGCGAAGAAAGAGGAAAAAGAAAAAGAAAAAGAGACAAACTTAAATACTTTAATCTGCTGTAAAGGACTTCTTTATCCGGGATGCTAAAAGCGGTAGCTGCAAAGTGCAGTGAAGTTTTGAGGTGAAGGATGGTGTATTGGTAGAAATACTTAACATTATCTGTGGCAAATTGTAAGTAAATATTACACACATCCTGAAATGGCCCAATATTCAGACCACAGAGATGTATGAGTTTATTATTGCCAAGTTTTACGGTAAGAAGCTGTTTTAGAGTCTTTGGAATGTTTGGATTGAAGCACTTGCCTTATGAGACGGCTTGCACATCTGTACAGATGGTGACCATGATATGTAATGTCATATGTAAAAATGTTCTCATTACTCCACAGCTACTTCTGTGAAGATATTTAAGTGATGGTGACTTGGTGCCACAATGTGCTGGATTTTCAATACACCGGAGGGCTTTTCTGTCAGCTTGGCTGCAGCCCCTGTACCCGGCGCTTGGGTAATTTGTTAGGATACTTGCTGTGGTTCATTCTGTTGACAAACTGCATTCAGAAGAGGTAAGCTTCTCTTAACCTCCTCAGGAAGTAAAATTTGTTGTTGTGCTTCAACCACAATGCTGTGGTCTTTTCAGCCCAGGAGAGGTCTTTGTAGTTAATTCCATGGAGCTGGACTATAATCTCCTTGGTCCTCATGGCGTCTAAGACAAGGCTGTTGCTGATAACCTCATTGTCAAGCTCTGAACCCCTGTCCTGTATTAAACTTGGTTATAATCTAAAAAGAGCTTGGTGCTGTTGTGACATAGATAAACTTCACAACAGCTTGAAGAGTGCGTAAGGCCAAGGGCTCAGGATGCAGCTCTGGAGGACCCCACTGCCCATGATGAGAGTGTGCCTGAACAGTCCGATAACCAGGGGGTGTTGATGTTATCCAGTTCGAGGAGTCAGTTTCTATTTGTGAGTTTGCTAACTGGCGTAGGGAGGTTCACTATCACATTGACAAGTTAACGTCACAACATTTTTGAGTTAGTGATTGCATATTCATAAATCCAGTAGTTACTTAGTGGCATTTCTTTCATTTGGGGCCAAGTTTTGGCAACCTGGCAAACGCAAGTCTTATACTCACTCTGTTTAAGCTTTTTTGGTGTGAGGGAATTATCCTAGTCTTTAGCTGCAAATTGCAGCGCTATGTTCGCCAGTTAATCCCTGACTGCATCAGTCTGCTGTTTGAAATGAGCAGGTAGTTCTCTGGGACCTTTTTTTTTTGGGAGAGAGATTTTGCGTCAAGAAACTGCTGCCTTGGCAGATAAAAACAACACTTTGTCAGAAGTGAAAACAAACCACAACACTAACGTTGTACGCAGTAGTGATGAGCAGGAAGCAGAAAGCAGCTCTGACCTGTTGTAAAGGAGGATATCAGGGGTCCAGATCTGGTCTGAAGGGAATCTGAGGTTCTGGACACCAGGGAAGCTTTCCGTATTCCAGCTGAGGTAGATGTCTGTCCAGTACTAAGACAAAAACAAGAAAGATTTGAGCCTGACAATATAAACAAACTGGGAGAGCTTGCAATGTCCAATTGTTAGTTTAATCAAATCTAAATGAAGTCAGGCACATCAGAAAACTAGCTTCATGCAATGTAAAATAGCTGCCATTGATCTAATTGAGGCAGAACCATTATTAGAATGGTGAACAGAAACACCTCAGAGTTGAAATCCTATCAAATTATGAACATGAGATGGTCCTTATCTCTGATTCCTGAAAAAATGTTTAGTTGCCCAAGACTCAAGTCAAGATCTATGTTGTTCTCTCAATTGAGCCATAAGCAACATATTGGCTTGAAGTTATGAATCTGGCAGTGGAATTTTTCAGGTGTTGCCATTAGGTCCATTAAAGACAGAATCTTCTGGCACTTAAATTTGGTGCACTCTTCCTTCCTTTTATTCCGTCTCACCCTGTCTAACCTTCTGCTCAACTAAAGTGATTAAATTGCCAAAGTGCCACTCTCAAAGTTTTACTTACCAGCTGCAGCCAAGCGTTGGTCATCAGCACTTGGTTTTTCTCATCCTGAGAAACAGAAAAGAGATTGTTTCTTTTATTGAGAGGACAGACAGATCAATCAGTATTTAATATAGGGGAGAGGCTTTTGCCACCAGCAACTCAAGATTTTTTGAACATATAAAGTGAGCTTTTGTTGAATAGTTTCACAAATTGCAGACTCTTATAAAACACTGCTAAAGAACAATAAAACTTAGTGGATTTAAGGAACAGCAGTCGACTGTGAAATTCTGTGCTTTTATCAATAACAGAAAAAGATGAGACAAATCAAATTATATTCAGAAAATAAAATAAAGGTAGAATATACACTCTTAGAAATTCCCCTTGTTAAAAAACAGTAAACAACTGGCAGTAGGGTTGCCAGGAAGTTACTGTAAAATTCACGGCATATTGCTGTTGCTGAAATTTACAGTTTGCTAATGTTTTTATAAATACTGCAAAAAGCTGTTATTTTAAACCTTAACAGGAAAATACTGTTGAAAAGTTTAGCAGCTTCTTAACGTATATTTACACTTTTTATATTATAGGTATATTTGCAGATTGTTACTGTTAATTGTAGCAAAATACTACACTTTGCTTTTAATCAATTTCCTTCTAACAAAATTGACAATATATTTATATTTCTAAACCTATTGATTTGATAAATCACCCCTTGCATGCCATGTTATAAACAACATGTTTTAATGTGATAAATAAACAGCCTTTGAAACTGCAACTTAAAATGTCAAGACAAATAATCAAACTTCAAAGTGTCTTTTCAAACCATGTCTGTCTTTATTGAAATTGAACATACATACAGCTATGCACTGTATTAGGTATCGCTGTGTGTGTCTGCATGTGTGTGTCTGGGAGTGTGTGTATGTGTGTGTATGTGTGTGTATGTCTGTGTCTGCGTGTGTGTATCACTGACTACATGAAGTCCCACTCGAAGTCCATTAGTCTTTTTAGGAGACTTGAGACCGGAGGTCTGCCAGAGCTCTTTTTGACCTTCCCTTTGCCCCGTACAGTCTTTGTGCCCCGCTCAGGGTTGATCCCTATGTCCCGCCTGAAAAACAAGAGTGCATGTTCAGAGTTGAGACTATTAGTTATTGAATTACAGGAAACACTTTGGTGGCTCATCTAAACATAAAAAGAATAAGAAAATGTCATACATACCATGCAGTATCAGCCGAGGAGTTGTGGGAAGTGGGAGGGTTCTCTCCATATCAGTTGCTGTGACGGATTCCTAGGACAGTTCAAATTGTAAATCATTTTATGATTGGTAGTTTGAAAAGAAGTATGACAAGGACAAAATAAAAGTAGCAAAAAAGCAAAAATAATTCTCTGTATTGTATTATTGATACTATTATCAGTGTCTCACTTTTTGATTAAAGAAAGAGGAGGCCTGTTCTGCTTGTCAGACCAATCTCTGACCAATTCGGTTTTATTTATGAGGCTGTGAACAACACGCACAATTTATACTGTAAAAACTGCCTTTTTGGAGTTTGCCACTTTTAATTTATATGTTTCAACGCATTGCAGACCCATATAACAACTCCTACCAACATTTAAGTTACAAGAAAATGCTTTGTGGAGATTTCCCATTCAGCAACTGTTAAGATCAAGCTAATTTTAGCTGGCAAAATTTACTCACTCTGTGTGACTGCTGTTTTTGTGTCATGTCAAACTCTAGCTAATGCTAATCTTACAAATGACTTCAAACTTAGTAAGTAATGGTTTTTGCCAATTCTAACAAGCAAAGCAGTAAGGCACTCACCTGTTTGTTGTTAGGATGGAGTTGGGTGGAAATGTGTCTTCTTACTCTGCTCTCCTTCCAAGCATGTGGTCTCACATTCTTTTTCCCAAAATGCAATGCAAAAATTACAAGAAATTGCTGTTTTCTTTCCTTGAAGCAATAATACAGTAAAATAATGTTATAAACCGTAATTATACAGGGTTGTCCTGTATTTAAACATAACAGGATCTTATTGTTGAAATTTCCTTGTAAATTTACAGCAATTCGTTAGAGTGTACATGGAGACAACCCAGGATGAAGGCTATGCCTACAGCACAAAATGAATTACACAAAGAAACTCTACATTGAGCACTCGGAAAATGTTTTCTTATCTTTTAGGCTTAAGGGAAAATCAGCATTTCTGTAAAAAGCATCCAAAATTGGGCTCACAGAGCCCGGTGAAAATTCTAAACAGAAATACTGCACAGATTCTTTGATAAAGAGGAGAGGAGTGGAACTTCTTATCTGTTTATCTCAGACTCTCCTTCTCTTTCTCATCTTTTGGCTCTTTTTCTGAGCTTGGAGTTAAAAACACTTGCACATATGGCGCACCCTTCTATAATGTCTTTACTGAGTGCATAAGATACAGATGACTGAGCAAGAGTCTCATCTGAAAGTAATTATTATCTCCTCAGGGATTCCAAACACCCCAGTGGTTTGTGTGTGAGTGTGTGCCTGTTTGTGTGTTTCAGTGTTGGTGTATGTTGGTTTTGTTTTTGCAATTTGTGAAGTGATGAAAATGGGATAGGAGTGTGGTTGATATAAAATGTATTCACCGATTTGGTGATTCAAGGTCAGGACCCAAGAACATCTGCAGAATTTTGTGGAAAGTGAGCAAAAATTCAATATCGACGCAGACAGATTTCCCCTTTTTTATATTCTGTACTTCAGGTCATATCTGTATTTTAAGCAGCCAATATGTAATCTTTCTAACTGTTGAATATTAATACATACTTAATTTTTCCTATTGATTTGACTCATACAGGCCTTGTGTATAAATAAAATGCCAACTACTTTTTGGAGCTATCTCCACTATTGATCCTGACTGTGAAGCATGTTTTGACTTTGTGTCTGTCCATGGATTTGTTTAGTATTCTGTATTGTACAGTTGGTTCACCATGAGTCAGCTTATTTATTAAGAGTATTTTATGAATAAAGACAAAGAAATGATCCAGACATATGAAAAATCATGATTTATCAAATTCTAACTGTAACACAGTTTTAGACTGCAGCACATTAGCAACTTGTCTGAGAGCCGTCTTGGACCCCACTGGCTATTGTGTGTTGATGACAAAGCCTCTGGGAGCAATGGCTTCCAGTGTAGCCAGCAGTGAGTAATAAAGGACATCCAGCCAAGACTCCCTTTTCCATGCAAGAGCAGTTGCCTTTGTTTGTTTACAGCCTGAATAGCAACAAGAAACTAAGAATTAAGTTGTTGTTCGGAGACAACGTGTCAGCGCTCGTATAACATATGGTCATAGCTTTTTCTCATTGCTAAATAGTCAATGGGCTCCAAGACTGCATTCAGACTCTCCCGCTCTCCATACAATGGATCATTATTTTCAAATCTAGGAGTAATCATCAATTTATATTTATAAAAAAAGTAGTTCATGACGCCATTATCTTATCCTAAAAATAAACTATTCCTCTGCTTTTACCGGTGCTTAGTTGTAATGCAGTGTCACCTCCAGACAATTGCATTGTACATCTGAGAGCTGTTTGTTAACCCCCATTAAATAACAGAAGAAGGAGAATGCTAAACAAATTAAATGACAAAAAAAAAAGCTTTAGTTCCAAATAATAAAGCATAACACAGACTCAGAACCACAGAGAACAGAAACTACTGCATGTACAGTCTACATGACAATACAATGTAAGGACACCTGCCATGCTTCTGCAACACAGAAACACATGTAGATCAGGGCAGACAATGCAATTTTGGTGGGGCAATTTTAAGTAATCAGCCGCACCTTGCCTCAGTGCTGGTCAATGCTGTGGCCACACATCCGGACTGCTAACAGGATGGGTGTCCCGCAGAGTGTTTACTTTTTGGGCCTGGTCTACTAAGATCCCAAATAAAGAGCGCTAATTTGCATGTGCAAATAATAATTTTGCACATGCTATTTCTGGGCGTGTTGCAGGTGATCTACTATGACTGCTTGCACAAATGATAACAAGTGCAAAAGTGTTGCGACCCATCGGGAGTATTTTGCGTGTCGGCTGTCACCATGGAGAGTTTGACAGAACAGAGTGGCCATAAGCAATAAATGAAGTTTGAAGCCATGGAGTTGGACATCTTTGTGGAGGAGGTAAATAAACACATCTGTGAACTCCAGCAGAGACATCTCAGTGTTAGAAACGTGATTTGGGAGGCCATCTGTAAAAAGGTGAATGGTGTGAGAAAAAACAGAAGATCTGCCGATTAAATAAACGCATCTACTCTACTCCAAAACGCAATAAGTGTTTTGATGGAGTTTAGAGAGCGATTTGACGAGGCTGTCTGCTACTCTTGCTCTAGCTACTCAATTGGGAAGTCAATCGCAGTTTTGAAACGACCAGGGCCAGATAAATTATAGGCGTCACTTTGATGAAGACAGTCGCCTCACTGACGCAGAGAGCAACTTTCGAGTGAACGTTTTAATGCCTGATATCATCATCCAGCAACTGTCCCAAACATTCACCAGCTTAAATGGAACTGTGAACATGTTTGAGGACATGTCATGTTATCTATTGAGAATGACAGAACAAAGAAAATGGACATATAGCGCATCATGGACAAGTCCGCGGAGCTTAAGGCTCCTTCAAACAGTGGTTAGTAAGCAGAGTAGTACATATTGATTTTTTGTTTGTATGTGAACTTGTGGGTCGCTGTGCCAATTTTACTAAACTGTATAGCTATTGATACAGTCACCTACTGTGCTCTCAGTAGTTGAAAAAGTTAAAGTGGGTGTCAGAATGACGCAGTCGCTATCCGTGGTGCTGAACTGCTTTGAATTTGTGTAGTTTTATTTATTTATTTTTGTTGTTCTCTTGGTTTGTTAGACTTCATGACTGTTTGATTGACTTCAAAATGACATAGCTGTGTGTAAAAACTGTATTAATGCTTGTAAGCCCCACTGTTGCAGGCATTTTGTAAAGCGATGTTATGATGAGCTTTACAGTGACCGCAGCCATGTGTGCGTAACGCTGTGCCAGTTTGCACCTGCCTTTCAAACGTGCTAAATAAAGACGGAAAAACAGCGCCCGCTATTGATAAATCACATTGCATGTGCTAAATGATTACATTTGCATCTCCTCCTCCCAGTATTTTGCGCGTTCTGATGATCTTCATGTATTCTGCATATTCATGAAGTCAAACATGCTAAATGATTAGTGAGTGCTATTTTGCTCATTTGTCACACGCAAACCTTTAGTAGATTGGGCCCTTTGTGTTCCCACCTGCGGTGCACACGGGGAAGTGTCAGTCACTGCCACTACTTCTCTGTGGAGTTGTCAGAGGGCTGGACTCAGCCAAAATAGACTTTGAGACCCAAATACAAAGTATGATAGATTTTATTTTACTTATGTGCATACAAACACTGCCGCAACTTTTTCAGAAAGAAAAAATATTGCAATATCTGTTTTTACCAATATAATTCAGCCCAGATTGGGAAATGTTTGTGCAGAAGTCAGGGGGTCTTGACCTATTGTCCAATATTTCCCTGTGGCTATTGAATAGTGTTTTTCACGGCCTCCATACAGCATCCACATCCTCTTTTGAATTGTTTCCTAAATAAATCCAATGCCTGCTGAAATGCTAGGAGCAATCAGACCACAAACAGAAACCAGAACACTTTCGATACGAAAGCCCTGTCCTTGGCTAACAGATTTTTATCCAGAATCTGTAGAAGCAGATTTATTCCAAGGCTGCAAAAATAAAGAAAAGCTCCTTTCAGGCCGATAACTCAATGTCACCTTTGTATTCCAGGTGTGAGGAGTTCATTTGGCTATGTGATTGAAACATCTTTACTGTGCTCTGGTAACAGTATGCAACTCTTAAGAGGCATCTGAACTGAACTAAAAACCACCTAAGGTTTAGCACCATGCTCACAGTTACAGTGACAAGAATAAATTCCATCTGTTTAACGTTTTTTAAAGAGGTTACTTGTCCAATTCACTTGTCTGTGTTAAAAGCTCTGTTGAATTGCACCACCATTCCCCTCCTCTGACACTGATGAAATAACAAAAAACTACCAGAAACAAGGACAAACAAGCCTTCACTTCCACCATTTCCAAAAGCATGAGGCCCTGTGGGAAGAACACACTCAAACATGAAAAACCTGGTTTATCTGCCTGATCTGACAAATCAGAGCAGACATCTGGCTGGCATGAAACTAAATGCATACTACATGCTGACACTTATCTTTTTTCTCAGGGACAGGCAGACTGACAAACCTACATCTGGATTGCAAAGTGTCTTGGAGGTTTTTGGCTGTCACATAGTCATGTTAGATTCATCTGCGCTGAATTTTTAAAATGAGACCTGGAGAGATTTCCAGGTCACCGTCTGGAGGGCAGAGAAAATGGGATAATAATTCTCATAAATTGTGAATTTGTCAGGGGTGTCAAAATCAGTGTAGACACAAAACACTATCAGGAAGGTTGCCCTTGGGGAGAGTTTGTCAGCCCTTATCTGCTGTCTAAACAAGATGAGGATATGTGGATAGTAAAATTAAATAAGCAATGTTTACACCTCCCCTGAGAAGAAAGACATTCAGTGGGCATTCAGACAGAAATCAGCTCTGCATTTAAACCAGGGAGCAGAAAGTCCCCATGGGTCAACATATTAAATTGGGATTTTACGAGTCGAAAGTTATGATGACAGCAGCTACATAATCCTTTGTCACAGGAGTTTCAAGGTGAACAGTGGATATACAGTGTTCACACTGTAAAGAAGTCTTACAGGAGTGTGTTGATGATGTTGTGTTACAGGAAAATATGAGCCAGATTCCATCCCACTCTGCTTCAGTGGAGCAGGAAAAAATCAAATACACACTGCCAACTTTCCCTTGATGCAAAAATATATAAAACAAAGGAACACTGACAAGGAGATATACAAACATACTATGAGTCAGCTGAGGTAAGGATGTACTGTAGTTGGTAGATATCAAGGAAGAAAAAACAACATATGAGGACAAATTAAAAATGTATTGCAAGTCCTGTTCTGGTGTATCTGGGTGTGGGTCATGTGAATTATGACTTGCCCCACATAAGAGGGTCTGTATGTAACAGAAGTCAGTCAGGAAAAGTGGGCTATTTCCACTGACATGTGAAGCTGTTCCATAACTGCAAACCTGCTGCTAGATAAGGGAACAGGCAGCTTAACACATGACAACTTTAGCCGGATTCACCCTAACAGAAATGCACTATTGATATAGGAAATGTTTTTTTGAAATGAAATACATGAGGAGACTGCATTTACATGTTCATTACTGTTTACATTGAGAGTACTGGGCTATTTTTCTTCATTTATCATGTTCCCTCACATGAATTCTTGATTCTGGTTTGCTTTACAGCACATTAATATTAAAATACTGAAACTCTGAAAGCCAGTCCAGCACATACCTGATATCTTAGCCAGTCAGCTGCTCAACACCAACTGCTTGTGGGTAAATAATTTAATGAATGACCAAAACAAACAACAACAGTGTGGAGCAACCAGATATGCATCTTTTTGCATTGAAATGGTTTACACTGACAATAAAGATATATTCTATTTTATTCTATTCTATTTTTAAATCGCACAAGTATAGGAGGGATTAGAACAAATACTCTGGTCAAGGTATCAGAATCAGTACGGCAATGTAACATTTTAATTCTAATCCCAACAAACGAAGTGTTGGGATTAGAATTGTTATGCTATGGGTGGATTGTGATGATTGTGCAGTGGGATTTCAGCTTATAACCACATGCAAAGTGTCACTTAATATGGTATTAAATAACCCAGGAATCACAGACACATCTCCCCCAATGGTTTACATTTAGTTTTTAACAACACATTGTATTTACTACATAATAATCACAGCACACTTCCTAGATTCTATACACAAAATTGCACACACACACACACACACACACACACACACACACACACACACACACACGTGAACTCTGTCTCACCACATCTATGATCTGCAGCAGTGTGAGACCCAGCTCCACCAAAATTGGAGCAGAGTCGTTGACCACAGGTCTCTCCAGTCGGTTGTAGTTAGCCATCAGCTCCTTGTAGAGCTTCCTCTGGTACTCTCCCTGGAGGGATCCTGGGGAAAACAACAGAAACAAAAGGGAACATGTTTTATGCAAAATATTTCTATATAATAACAAGCATCAGACTGTGGTAACTGTGAGACAAAACAACTTAAGGTCCAAACTTCAAGAAAGCCAAGAAGTGGATATTTACATTGTTTCGATGCTTTAACTAGAATGAGCTACCACGGGTTAACAATTGAAGGTGCATCTCTGCAGTTACATCAGTAGTTTCAGAGTGCCACTCCTTGTATTTTTGGCTCAGTGGTTGCAGACATATTTTGTCTGCATTTTAAACCATAGATCTAGCTTTGGACTGACGTAGTTCCAGAGCAGGATTTGTGAAAAAATAGCATCAGTGATTTGGCTTTGTTTATCCTTTTTCTTGCAGACTGTACTTTGGAACACCGTCTCATACTACAGCTGAATTTTAATCCAAAAAGTAGCTTTAATGGCATTCATAACCTTTTACCCTTCCTTTGCTGGCACCAGCCCGCAGATAAATGTACCTGGTGGGGATTCAAACACGATGCCATATGCAGTACCTATTTATCACTGTGCCAAAAGGTTCCTGATTTTGACAATAAAACCCTGCAAATTGCTTTTTGTATGAACAGTGCATAAGAGGGAGGTCCATTGTTGAGCTGAAGTTTCAATGAATTATGTATAAATAAACATGTGCTGACATCTGCATATTCACACACACACATTCCACACACAGCGAGGCAGGACTGCAAAGTTGGCACCCTCTTAAGTTCTAGGATGATTAAAATGATGCGTTTGTTGGCCCGACTCTCATCACCATTATTGATCCTCTTCACCTTCCGTACACATTTAGCACCACCCCTTTGTCCCAGATTGAAGGGAGACAAGGACACACTGAACACACATGCACACACCACACACAAACAATCAGAACCCATTGTTAAAGCTAATTTGTTTAAACAAGCTATTTGCTGTATTTCAAATATCAAGCCTCAGATGCTTGTTAGCTTAGTGGCCTATGCTCATAGTGATGTGTTCACACTTCAGCTAAAGATCATTACTTTTACTCTTTTCAACCATGAAAGAATCTTCTCATGATTGGGCTCTGCAGTGTTGAAGCTAAAAACCTTTTGAATAGTACCACTTTAATTGAGCGTAATTACACCACTAACAATTACCTGCCAACCTTTGCATACCTAAGGGAGCAGGCGTTTTCATGTGGAAGGAATTCGTCTCCAGCAGCATGCATATAAGCAAGAGGTGCACACGCTTCAAGCATGTCAACAAAACACTCCCATTGTGTTAAACACACTTATATGCACATATGCTGTGGAACTAGAATATGCAACAGATAATAACAGACATAATCTACTCGGCGTCAGTGTACACAAACAGTCAGTCATATAAAATGTGCATAATCTTGCACGGGCAGTATAATGACCCACAACAATAAACAGACAGCAGACAGTCTAGAAGCAAGTGAAAGACAGGGTGAAACATGGAAAAGAAATACAGAGAGAGGATTACAAAGAAGAGAAAGAGGGAGCTCTACAACTGTGTTAAGCTGTGAGGGATAGAGAAGTGTGCCTTTGGCCCAGTGCAGTGTTGATTGGCCCATTAAAGCTGTAATGAGAAGAGTTATGGCGGGACTGAGCCTGAGGTGGAAGATGGAGGGGCTACAAGAAGCTGCTCAGCACAGCAGAATCCCTTTGACTCCCACACTTACAGAAAAATACATCTGACCTTCTCCTCCCTAATCATGTAGTCATCTATCAGACTCACAGCATCTGCTTTGGGAGATGGATCCATGGTATATATATCCATATATATAGTTCTTCTGTTGCTCTGTCTATTAACATGTTGAGTGGACACCCAGGCAAGTGCTCTAATGGCTGTGGTGCTTATTGCTTTGGTAAAGAAAAAAAGCAGTATCTCAATAAATCAATACATAACATCCCAAAGACATAAATCTGTCCATCTATGCAAAGTGGAATTAGCATAAACACGTGCACTCAAATTTAACTAGGGCGTCATCTATAGCTGCTATCCTGTCAACCTCCCTCATGTGTGCCTCTCCTGGGTTTTATTACTCTGAATTGTCAGCCAAGGTCCAAACAGACAAAATCAAACTAATGAAGTCAGTGAGGAAGAATTGAAAGCTCAGTCCCTGTTTCTGCTCGACTCATAAAACCGTGTTTGGAAGGGATTAAATAATCAAATGAAATAAACCTCTGTGCCAACTCTAATTCGCAAGTAAACGTGTGCAGCATACACCAGGGATGAAGGGAAACATCCATTAGTGTTGTTTTCAACCTTCTCACTAATGAAGCTGATATGAGAAGCTCGCTTGAAGATATCATTTTCCAATCACAGCGAGCGACCTCATCAGACAAGCTCTAACAGAAAGAGGGGATGAGAGATGGGGATAGAGATTTGTTTTGTTATTACCTCAGTGTTCTCCACCTTTGTTGTACTGCAGAAAATGATAAGGTGTTTCCCATTGCAGGGTTTTGACAATGCATGTAACTTTTGACCAGGTGACATTTTTGATGCTTCAATTAATCACTTGCTTTCAAGTTCATTAGATGCGATTCTACTGCAGTTGGTTTGACCTTTTAGTGTCAGTTACACAAAATCACTAACACAGAAAGACTTCATCACTGTTACGCTTTGATGGAGAGTGTCCAAATGAGTTTATCAATCCTGTGTGTGTGTGTGTGTGTGTGTGTGTGTGTGTGTGTGTGTGTGTGTGTGTGTGTGTGTGTGTGTGTACGTTGAATTCAGACATGCTAATGATAAGCAGCTTGAGTGGATCAATACTCCATCAGTTTTCTGTCATGACTGGTCGTTACAGTAGAAATGTCAGGGGTCAGCGGTGGCTTTTGGTAAGGTCTTATAGAAGGTCGCTGGTACGTGGGCTTATACCAGTTATCAATTATGAAAACACTGATAGCACAACAAATGTGTCCATTAACCATTTATAGGGATTTTCATAATTTGACAGTACATGAGTGTAAAGACTGCTTTATCGGTACTGGTCGAAGTCTACATTGATTTTTACAGAGGTACTAAACTAAAGGAACTGGATTTATTAGAGATTATAACAGAGTTGTACATTCGCTGAGAGTGCTTGTCGTTAAGGGAGCTTGAAAAAAACAATACTTACTAACGATTTTGCTGAGAAAATTAGTTCCTGCTTCATAAAAACATGCATGAACATTGAATAATTCACCTGCATGAATACAACATGTCACCAGACAGCTGGTAGTTGAACAGCTGTATATGTGTAGCATGGATTAAATAGCTGATAACTACCTGACCTGATGACTTCTCATCTATTTTTTTCTCTAATATACCTACTTTTTTAAAACATCCTTCTCTTGAACTTTCTAAGCATTGACATAATGTAACATGTTAGCTCTAAACTAAGGATCAGATTTTAACAATTGTGTCTTTAACAGGATCATGTTAGAGGTGAGATAAAGCAACACAACACCAAGTTGTTTGAACACTTTATTTTGAAAATGTCTTGATATTCAAATCTTGCAGGGCTCTACAGTAGCATAGAATGGACAAACTAGTCATGGCCATATGCATTTTTTAATTTAGTGAGTGGCTACACAAAATCCCTGGTCGGATGACCAATACAGAATCAGAATGCCTTTGTTGTCACTAAATAACCAGTGATTTATAAATTGCTATAAGTGACCTGAATTTTTTTTATGTCTGCATGTGTGAATGAAACAGGTGAAATTTTCAGCCTAACTTTCTCAAGTTTTTTTTCATGCCAGCCCCCTTTAAAAAGTTCTAAGTCAAATCCGGGTGAGCTGATGTGAGAGATGTGGGAAATACTGGGAAAATGTACTGTGAGTGAGCAGGCAGAGGTGAGGGCACTTATGTTTAGGGTTGCAAAGGGGTGGAAAATGTCTGTTAAATTTCTGGAAAGTTTCCGGTAAATTTCCTTGGGAAGTTAAGCTGGGGAATTTTGTAAATATTCCAAATTGGAAAATTGGAAATCATGGGAATTTATGGGAATTGAGGGTAATTTAATGGAAAGGTATCATATCCAAGCATAAATATTTGTTTTGTTACAAGCAGACATCCTTCCAAAACAGAAATCATGTGCATGTGATGGAGGAATGCACGGTGCATGGAGGGGGAGTGGTCTCAATAGCCCTGCAGTAAGCAGTGTGCTATGTGCATGTGATGAGGAATAGCATAGATGTTCAACTTTACTTGCATGAAATCTGGTTGTTTTAGTCAGGATTGTGCTAAAATATATGTTCCCCAACTATATTGAAGTTTCCTATTAAGAGCCAACCTTCAGTTTGGTAAATTTCTGTTTTTTCTATTCCCATAGAAAGTTTCCAACTTTGAAAATTTTGAAACCCTACTTATGTTATCCTATCATTGCAAACTTAGGAGAGCGATAAACAACAGGATGATTAAAAACATCCAAGTTTGTAAAATAAGAATAATTTTTAAGATGATAACAGTGTCTGCAAATTTTCCCATTTCTACATAAAATTGGAATAAAAAAATGACATCATAGGATGGGTCTCTGTTGCTTCACCCCTGTCACCTCATATAAACATTATGCTGTTAATTCAGCAGCATCATGCTCCTCCATCTACCACCCACCCAAGACGTCACACTGTGAAGGACCTGTGAAAGAGCAGTTTTTAGAAAATCTCCAGAAAATGTCCAAGAGTTCACATATCAATCCTTAAATCCCAGTGCAAATATGTAAGAGGCTGAATGTTATTTCCTTCTGTTGGGTAGTTTGAGAGAAAAATGTTCAACTCAGGCAGAAAATGAGCAATCACTTCATATCTGCTTTCCAGGGTGTCAAAACCAAAATGTATCAGAACTATTCTGAATGCTAAAATGTAAAACCTTAACTTGTCACCAGAATTAGACACGTAATAATTGACTGTTCCTTTTTTTTTGATGCCTTCTGTGCTCATTTTCACTTTAATGGAAAGGGGCAGAACTATTCTTGTTTCTCTCTTTTTATTGTGTGTATGTATGGTTCAACCCTGTTGGATGTGCAAACTTAGCTGACTTATTGATTAAATGGCGTCATCCTTGCTGGTGGGCATCAGAATTACTAGCTGGTTAAGCAAAGTATCACTAATATTCTTATTATTATAAGCCAAAAATGACGGTGAAGTTTTACAAGGCTGTGTCTGGTTAAACCATAGACTGCATAAAATATGGACGTAGTGTACGTGACGTCACCCATCTGTTCCTGAGCGCTGTTTTGAAGCAAATCGACGGCAGCAGCCATATTGGAAATGCGGGAGTCAACCAGGCAGAGTGTGACGTAAAGGGGCGGAGTTTGAGCCTCCTAGCCAACAGCTATGTGTTCCCGACCGGGAGTCAAGTCAGTCATGTCCTTATTTGGGTAAAAACTTGTAATCTTAATATCTTCTGAACCGTCACGTTAGAAAAAATTCACCCCCCTGCACAGTGTGTGCTGATAGAGAGATTAGCTACATAGGCCCAAGACGTTTTTTGAACCAGGCTGTAAACATGTTTATTAATGCTGCAAATATCGTCTTTTTTGAATTGCTGTCTATGTGGTTTCCGGTGTTTCTGCAGACAGATTCTCGATGAACTGCAGTTTATAACACTTCCGCTTGGGCTTCATGGTTTGAAACCGGAGGTTGTCGCTTGGGTTAAACTGGCATATAACCAACTGGAGCAATGTATAACCAGCACAGGCATGTACATATCCTGCAAGGTGGCCCGAAGGCTTGTGGTGCTAGCTCTACTAATGTTAGTCACACAATGCAATTTGACAATTTACCCGCAGATTCTACGATTCCCTGATAGCTTTGTTAAATAAATTATGCTCAATTTTGACTTTTCTGAGCATTTTCTTACCTTTGGACTAGTTTGTTAGTTGGAACGTGAATGTCCATTTCAAGGTCCCTTTGGAACATCCCTAGTGTTAACCTATTCAATAATGTAGCACCCTGAGGTTGCCCTTAAGTTCCAGCATGTCTGCATGTCAAATTAGGTCTGGTTTAATAAGCAGAGCCAGACTGCTTCTAGGTACCTCTGGGACCACGATGGCAGAGGCACCCTATGGGACCATTTATTTCAGCTTGGCAGAACCCCACAAAATATGAATACATATTGCAAATATTCACAAAGCTTCCATTGAGACCAAGCCAATTTTTGCTTTATGGGTTTCCTCGACATCAACACTTATTTTAGGAATATTGGATGTAAGGGCTTTTGTGCAAATGATTGTAAATGAGAATCAAGAGGAAATGAAAAATCTCAGACAAGAAAATATGTAAATTTGGTGTGTATATCTTTATGCATAATGCTTTGTGCCTGATGGCGGTGAGATAACCAAGCAGCGTCCAAGAATATGTCTCCATGACTTAAATCAGTCAGTACTTGGAGAGGCTCCAGCCCCTGATATAAAGGTTTAAAGACATTCAAATACTAGCGATATAAAAATCAATTGTGTGTGATTTTGGAATGAGACCTACTGTTTCCAATGGGATTAAAAAGGAACACATAAGATTTTAAAATACCAGGACAGAGGCATCCTTTGAGAAATTTTACTAAACAACGTCTACTACGTCAGGATGGAGCGTCTGTAGCCTTAATTTGTTCAAATGAAAGCATGGTTTTGCCTAGCTGAACAGTTTAAAAGTAAATATTTCCATACTGTAACGTGTGAAAGGCAAGAGGAGCTTCAAATTTAAAACACTTGGCTTCTCTGTTTAAATATAAAAGATTCGGAGATGAGGGGAAGACTGCTCGGGGCTGCTTTTGTGTTAAACACTTTGCTCTTCTGTTGGAAAAAAAAGAGTGTCTAAAGTAATCAACGTTGCAAAATAAGTCCACACAGTTTTCAAGTTAGTTCAGATTGTTCATAACCAAAAAAAGGTCAACACTCTAACTTTATTTCAAAACTTTTGACTGCAACTCAGTCTTCATATCCTTAACTAACAGGATGAAAGCCCCATAGAACACTACCCAGGGTCAGTGGACCCGGATTGAGGCTGTTTGCATAGTCCAGAACAATTTTGTGTGCTCCAATTGTCTTTTAGATGAACATTAAAACTCTAAACTTGAAGGTTTTTGGTTAATTAAACCTCTATCAAGCAATTATCTTATCATTATGTGATGAATTTGCCTGTAGCCACTGAAGAAAGCCCTTGTATTTTAAGTAGTTTTTGGAGAGAGAATGTGTTGAATCCACATCACAATCACAGTGATTGCATTGCCAAAGCGAGTAGGGGGAATTGGTTGTACTGCTTTTTCCGTCTCTTTTGAAGTGAAAGAAACGGTTACCTTAGCCAAACATAGGAAGGAAAGATGGAAGGCTTTGGATAATGAAACTATAATAAAAAATTATTATTATTGTTATAATGTATATTAAGGACATTCCAAATCAAGTGAAGCAAACGGGTAAACTTTGTCTGTTTGGTACAATTTTTGATGCTTCAAAGGGAACTAATTACACATCTCAACACAAAAGCACCACAGAACAAGCAAGTAATGAATCTTCTCACATGTCAAGCATTGAGGATCACACCACCCTGATTGAGTTATAATTCTGTAGAAACTTATGCTTTCCATGCTTTCAAACTTTGATTGCACTGTCCAAGACAAGGTGAAATCAAATGATGTCGCCCACAAATGCAATTCTTATACAATATATGCATGGGCACAAGGGGGATGGATGGATGAGGCAGATTGTACAGAGGAGTAAATATTCAGAGGTTCACACCAAGTGAGATGGTGGCATTCAACATAATATGCAAATGTAAAAAACTACATAGGGGAAATCAGGTGCACATTCCTCCCTCTCAAGCTTTCTACATCAAATACCACTATTTTGCACCTTCTTTCCATCTCATATAAAACCCACTGCCATATTCTTTTCTTCTCTTTTTTTTTGAGATACCCCTCTCCTTAAAATGTTCCCGACATTTTTCATTCTTCTAGATTTTGACTGAACCTACCTCCCTTCATCAGCAGCTTTATCCCTTGACAAGCCCCTTTAAATTGAATGATAGCCGCTTTCTTTTTACCTCTATTCAGTCTTTCTGCCTTATTCTGAATTTGCATTTACTTTTTCAGCTTTCAGCGTTTTTGTCCTTATGTGCATTAAATGAGCACATTCTAAAGCTGATTATGCTGTGAGGAGATAAACAAAAGCTTGAAAAGCATAGTCATGATCAGTGCTGTCACCAGCTGGTTAGCGTCATCTGTGAACAAATGGTGGGAATTTTCTCTTTTTTTTATAGATGTCTTTTTAGGGCTGAGAACAGTGAAGCATTACATTCAACTTGATTTTTTCCAGGTAAACAAGCAAGGACGACATTATTTTCTTTCCCTTTCCCTTTCTCTCTGTCACATTCTCAAACACTCTCTCTAACACACACATAAATATATACAGAGAAATTCAGCTAGACCCATTCTGTCCCATTTGAATATTTTTTGTGGGTCAGTGCGTTCAGATGAGGTTTCCAAACACCCATCAGACACAGGCTATCCAAACACAGACGGCCTGAGGGACCCATTCTCACATACTCTTCCTTTCACACACACAACCAACAGATGTGCACCCAAAAACAAACAGGAACGCTATTTTTGGCTGAGCACTAAATGACCACCTCTTACATCAGGGTATTTTAGTGCCTCTGATGATCGTAGCTAATGCCATCCCAGTCTGAGCTGCTGTAAAACACACACACACACGCACACGCACGCACACGCCCGCATACACACCCGCGCGCACACACATGCACACATCCATCGCTATTAGGATGAAAGCATGTAGAGGAATAGTCATGACTTTGTTCCCCAGTCTCTTTCTACTTTACTTATACAGGAAAGGTCATCTATTATCATGTTGAAAAGGTTTTTATCACTATTACGCTTTTGGAGAATTCAAAAAGGATGTCACCAAAAGCATCTACTCCAGCTCTCGTTAGAATAAAAGATTGGAAATCACTGAGGCTTTTAGATGATTTAAAATGAATCAATGGTGATTTTCATGTTGAACATGTGTGGTGTGCACAAAATTATAACAATACACGAATGCAAAACCACCAAACCATTATCTGAAGGCTGAATAATATAATATGTTGCTCTAATAAACATTACTGCCTATACTTCTTATGAGGAGATCCCTGAAAAGGCTTCTCCAATGTTAGAGACAGAGTCCAATACCATAACCTTCAATTCCTGCAAGATTTTTTGAAGCTCCTGTGAGAATTTTTTGACTGGTTATGAAACACACTGAAATTAGCAGTGATGCTTCCTTATGGACTATAAAATTGTCATTGCATCAAATTGCATTGTCAAAGAGCAATGAAGCATTCACACACCATTTGCTCATTTGCCTAGCAAAGCCCGGGTTGTAGACTTCTGAAAACAATACTTCAACAGAATCATATATATTTTTTTGCTAATCCTTCTCCAGGAAAAAAGACAACAAAATAAACTCCTCCTACTTACTTAGTTACTTCTCACTGCCAAACTTTACCAGCCTAGTTCTCAACGTAGGCACTTCCAAGGTGAGTGCCAAATATCAGCTCAGCTTTTTCCATGGGAAATCCGACCTGGACACAGGCACTAAAATTCAGCATAAAGAAATAGCCAACCTTGTCACTGGTTATCTCATTCTACACTGTAGATCATGAGGAGGCATTACTATAAGAGTGACAATATTTCAAAATCAGGTAAAACTTTTCACTGTGCCTTTAAATTCACGGGTTGTCTTAGAGGTGCTATGCAGTTTTTCCTACATCATAAGTGTAACTAGCTTTAGCAAAGTTCTTTCAATTATCCAACAATCTTTCTTGCTCGACACACTGCTCTGTAAGAGGGATTAACAAGGGATGCCTGATGAAGTGCGAGTGACATGCCAGTGAAATCCTCAATGATGTAACGTGAATCCTGATAAATAAACAGGGAGAGCACCATGGAGCTGTGGTGACAAAGTGGTCAGTAAGATAAGATTATAGGTTAGAGGCTTTGAAAAAGGACATTCACTTCAATTTGGCTCAATATTGATTTACATGAGACAGCAAGTTCCTTCTTTGAATCTAATCCCTAAATTAAAAAAGATAAAAAGCCTCTAAGGCCAAGATAGAAATCACACTATTTCAGACCAAACCTTACAGTAGCTGGAAAACATGTATGCAAAAGCTAAAAAACTAATGTGAAGAACCAAGGCCATTATGCAGTATGAAACATGACAGGACTCTGATCCCAGAATGCTTTGGGAAGGAAGAATCAGTGTCATGAAGCACGAGGGGGGAAAGCACTGAACAAAGAAACCACTGACGCTCCCTGAGATGCCCGCTCCCTGAAGGTGTGGACAGTCAAGACTTAAGCAAATACCACACATCTACTGCCATTTTGATGCAAAAAAATGCGTTTGAGTGTGTATCACTGTGTGCCACAGACTGAAAGAGAATATAAATATAACTGCATACATACTGTCCAACAACGATATGGAAAGAGCAGTGTGTCAACACCCAACTACCACAACTCTGTCAGATGGAGTGTTAGATCTGCTGTATATATTAACTGAAACAATACCCACAGCATCCAGAGTTTACATTCGCCAGTATCACTGTCTTTTGGCTGGCTTCATGCGCAGTTGTCCAGCAGATTAAGATACCATCTGACAAAATGTCTAGTCAAAAAAAATGCCAGACAAAGATAACCATGCTGGTCCAAAATATACAACTTCTTCTTCCTGGAAAGACACGGTTGATCAGGATGAAGTCTAGAGACATTCAAACCATATTGAGGAACAGGAGGGAAGGGGAAGACTTTGCTGCTTAATCTGGCTTTATATATTAAAGTAAATGTTTAACATATTTTCCCTACTAGTGGGGTATTATACTGTATACTGTATACTGTATACTGACAGCTCCATATTAACAGGGGCCTCTCTTCCCCCCTCCCTCTCAAGTATAGCAGGTTGACACCATAGACTGTATAAAATATGGACGTCTGATCCGTGACGTCACCCATCTGTTTATGAAGTGCTGTTTTGAGACCAATCATCGGTGGCAGCCATATTGCTGCTGTCGAGCAACTGTAATGTAAAGAAGCGGGCTTTGAGCCTCCTAGCCAACAGCTACAGTGTTCCCGCCTGTCAATCAAGTCAGCTGTGCCTCTCATTGGAAGACTTGTAATCTCAATATCTTCAAAATTGCCGTGTTAGAAAAAATTTCACCACCCTCACAGTGTGTGCCGATCGAGAAATGAGCTATCCAGACTACACTCGTCTTTGTACCAGGCTGTAAACATGTTTATTTCTGCTGTAAAGATCGGCCTTTTATGAATTGGTGTGTATGTGGTTTCCGGTACTTTCGGAGCAGAGGTTGCCACTTGGTTGACACTGATCTGCTGTCAGCTACTTTGTTATTAGGATTTATGGTGATTCAGAGTTTAAGTCTAGTAGTTCTTCTAAATATGGACGGAATTCCCCCCAAAAAGCCAAGTGTAAACTCTGCCTACAACACAACATAAGTTTCAAACTTGTTGCTGGTAGTTTTGATTTCAACAACTGTATGTAATTCTTGTTTGAAAGTCATCTTTCACTGGGGTTTTTGTTCTGATTTACACAGTCAATGGATAGATCAAATCCTGGTACATCAGAAACCACATAAGCTGAAATTTCACAAGCAATGCATCAAACAAATATCCAGCCTGTCTAATATGAATGACTGTCATAAAGCAGTCACTCTGAAATACATGGGACGGATGACCTCACATTATCATGTCAACAAGTCCCTGCCACATATATGTTTAGACTCTGTCTCTCTGATACCCACACGTAGGTGTTCATCTAAACAGAGACCATCCATCTAACCTTTAGATCATAGCCTACACCTTGAAACCTGCCATCAAACTGTCTGTAAGAAAAACACCTTAGGTGAAAAAAAACATTAGGACCGAGGGGCTGCAACAAGGAGAGTTTCTAGGTCTGTGTGTTGACATGTTTTTGTAAAGGCTTTTATTTGCGTTGTGTGTGTAGCTTACTCACTGCTCTGCCCCTCAAACCCACAAAGTGTGCATTGATTTAAATTAAGGTCACTTCTTCATTGGTCCAACACCTCATTATTTCACTATCAATCATTCAGAACAGGAATGAGTCTGGGGCAGTCAGCAGGAAAGCAACCAGATGTTAAGCAGCTATAAAACATACATATTGACCAAGGTTAATGCCCGACCTGTTTAAACACACACAAACACACACTAGGAGGCATAGAGAGGGAGGAGGAGTCAAGGGAAGTGGTGAGGGTGAAAACATGAGACACAAAGGTGAGGAAGACAGGATGTAAAAGGAAGGGCAGGGAGAAAGAGGAATTTGGTTTGAGGGAAGTGAAAATGAAATAAAAGATGAAGACAACTAAAGTAATCCATACGTAATTAAAATGCCTTTTAAAATACGCTACACATTTTTAAAAAGGAGACATTGGTTTTACATTGTGTAAGAATTGTGAGGAAATAACTCAGGAGCTAAAACCTGAATATTTACATTCATAAAGTAGCAAAAACAAGAAGATTTAGTGTCAGTTGTTTGTTTGATTTTCTGCTTTTGACTGTTATTGTAGTACAATACATTCTATTTAATCATGCTGTGCCCTTTTTAGTGGTATCAGAGTGCAGTGTTGGCTTTTAGTTGTGTTCACGCTGTGCAGTGTTAATCCCATTTTAGTTGGGGACCCAAATGTAAATCAGGAGGTCTGAAACTTGGTAGCACTTTACATTTAAAAAGCAAGAGAAGGGCAGGATGTCATTGATAGAAAGTAAAATATAAAACCAGTATTGGTGAGGGAGAGAGGATGTGTAAAGGAGACAGAAGGGAGAGTGAACAGAGACAGATGGGTGACAATAAAAGAGACCATAGGGAGAAATTTGACCCTGAAACAGTTTGACTTGAGCCATTTCAGCCCTCTCACCTTCAGTAATGTCTGTTTTTTACTTCTTGTTGTGTTTTCTGTACACATGTTCATTACCACTGCGTGTGTATATATGTTGAAGGTGCTTAAATCAACTGACAAGCCATGACCCCATCCATTAACACACAATTTCCCTATGATGGTCTACAGTGGGGGGCAGAGATCAGAGCATGTGGTTCTGTGTTAATGGGGTTTCAGAAGCATGGGATTCTATAGGTTAGATTTATAATCTATGGCTGCGAGCTCAGAGCCCTAAAACCACTGGATGTTTAATCCTAATCCAGGAGCTAAGACCTTCGCCATGTTGCAACACAGACTGCTTGTCCACCGCATCAATTCTTCTACACCATGTTGAGCACAACCCCCTATGACTTGCATATATTTAAAGAACTAAAGCTGAAGAATAACCCACAGGTGAGCAGGACCTGTTATGCATTTAATTTAAAGCATTAAAGTCCAGTTCCATGTTATAAACTTTTAAGGTAACTTGAACACAGTCCAAAGCAGCAGCACCTTTACCACCTAAACAACTTTCTGAAATGCTGATCTAGGGCATAAAAAGTCAGTGTTACTTAAACTCCATGATTAAAGAGCGTAAAGTCCGTAAAAGTTGTAAGCATTGATGAGCAAGGAAATTAAGGGGTAGGCATCAGGAAAAGAGAATGAGTCTAAATGAAGGATACACAGAGCGAGAAGGAGAGAGAGATGAGGCATTGCATTGAAAAGAGGAGATATTATTACAGCATCTGTGCAAGGCTATTTCACCCTTACTGATCCCTGATCCTCTTGGTGAAGGTCAGAGAAATAAAACATATAAAATGTATTCTTGGAGCACCTAAATATTGGGGTTGAAGCAAAACAGTAACAAATATTCATCTTTGTGTGTAGTGGGCCATCCCAGTTACAATTTATATTAAATTAATTAAATTACATTTTCATGTATTTTTACATGACTGGCTATGAAATCTAATGTATTTGTGCCTTGACTGACCCAAGATGCTTATTAATAAAGTGAAAGAGAACATATGGGGGCGAGCTGCTTCTTGGAGACCCATGACCAAAGACTCAGGAGTAAGCTTGCTGCCTACAGTCAGAAACACAGATTTCTCATGGGGTCTATTGGAATCAACTCCAGGGTGTCTTTTAGATTTCAATTTAGAGCTCTGACTGTTTAGAGAACACATAAGTTAAGTATTCTTTTTCCAATTCCTTTTTTTCTCAGAGTTCATTTTCAAAGACCAAAACTTTTTCACATAGTCTGCCTACTTTTGTGAAAAGAGATAGAGAAAAATAACGAGCTTAGAAATGTTTTAGAATCCTTTGCAAACAAACAGACAGCAGAATCCTCTTGTTATAGATTAGCATCTATTCTATTCTTTTAAGCCTCCCTGCAGTCATTCCAGGCTCCCAATAACCAAAAGAAAGCCACTGACTGAATTCAGAAAAAGATGCGAGGACTGTTGAAGGTAGAAATTCCAACACATACTAAAACTAAAACACAGCTAGGGTTGGAAGCAGATCTTCAGCAAAGCCACTGTTCCACAAACTGTATGTAAACAGCCCAGATGTTACAGAAGATGATGCTGATGGTAATGATGATGTGATGGGGCTTAGGAGAGAATTACAGTCATGCATGCACATCTCATTGCACACGAATGAGCTCACATTAATGCCCACACTCTTATCATATAAACAAATTTATGCAGACATGCACACATGTTAAAAAATAACTCCCAGACGAATAAATCAGAGCTAAAAAACATGACGGTACATATGGTAAACTGTTTGGTCATGAACTGAATCAAACTCATGTTGTGGAAAGAAATTGATCTCTCCTTAATGCACATTAGTCACTTGGAAGATTCAGCTGCCAGTCCTTTTTAATATAACATTTGGTGACTACACAAAAATAAGTCACAGTGATTCAGCCCAATCAGTAAAGCAAATGCAGCATAATTTGCCTTCAACCAAATACATAATTAAGTCCTGCCTTTGAATGTTGCTAGTTTATAATGAAAAAGAACAAAACACCTTCATATAAAATGCAGATTACTAATAAGAGAACCTGATTAAAATCCAATATTTAACCACTCACGCATTTAAGCTATTTTCCTGTTAAACTGATTCACATCTTATTCCTCACTAATCTAGACTTTGTCATTTTTGCAGAAAGTACCTTAAAAGACAGAGACAACACAAACTTGTTAAGCATAGTCCTTCAAGAGACCTACCTCTGAAAAGCATGGCAGCACAAATATAAAATCCAAACCAACATGGTCCAAAAAACTTATGGCACCGCATCCTGGTACCTTCTCAATGGACACCGACTGCCCCCGGCAGCGGGCTCTCAGTGTCGGCTAGACAGGGGATCTGCGTCGGCTTGGTGGTGGTGTGAACATGAGGCTGGAGAGAGACGAAAGGGGGGCAGACAGACAGTGTTGTGTGAGATATGAAAAAAGACTGACGGGCTGCTAGAATGAGAGTGGAGTTGAGATTGGCGCGTTCACGTTAAACACATTCCCCCACACGCGAGAGCGCGCGTCAGAGCGGGAGTTGGAGGGAAAAATGGCTTCGTGTGGAATCACAGGTGAGCACAGTCACGATGACAATCACATGAAAGTTTCTGTAATATCTGATAATTAAATTACGTTTGTAGGGGTGGCCATGGAGTGATATGAGTAGTGTAGCTACCCCAAACCAAGGAGGGTTATTTCCTCAAGTCTAATTTAAAACGACCCAACCACGAGGCCAAACCGGCTATTTCTTGCTAACTGAGTAAGGAGCAAAGTAGCCCTGCTTACTTTCTTGTACTGTGATCTGATTGCACTCTTGACTGAATTACTTCCCTCAAACTTTTCAGTCAAAAATGAAAGCATAAGACATCAAGTTGTTGTACACTTACGCTCTACAAACTTTGTATAATCATTTGTTGTATCTGGTGCAGTCCCCTGTTAGTGGTGGGCGCATCGATTCTGTGATATAAATATATCGATATTTACACGCTATTTGTTTGAGTTTCGATTACTCTAATAAAATATCGATACTAATTAATAAATGCGAAATAAAAGCGTATATAACACTTCTGATTCTTTTAGGGTGATTTACTCCAAAGTTTTTTTGTTTTTTTTCAGTTATTAAATGCTGTATTTATAGTTTTTCATTTTACAAATAAGAACATTTGCCCTGTACCCACACAACCACCCATGTTACCCACCCACCCTAAACCTAGAGACTAAAGTGACAAGAATGAAAACAAAAAATAAATAAACATCATAAAAATAAAACAACAATAATAATACATGTAAATACAGTAACAACAACAGCTAATTCAAAATAAATCTATAGATTCACAAGCAAATACTTACATAATGAACATTCTAAACAAAACACAAAAATAAATAATAAATAAATAAAACAACAAATTACCCTTTACATTCATAGACATTACAGTGAAACATGAATAATTACATTACCAAAAAACAAAAGAGAGTTTCATGATGGACTGAGATTTTTTTTGCACTATTAATGAGGCAAAAGCTAAAGCCTTTGCTTGTACCTTTGGTATAGGAACTCCAAAAGTTTTGTTCCGACAAATTCAGAGACATCATGATCACAGTGTCATTCTAACAGTAGTCATGGTGAAGAGGCTGTTTTAAGCTTTCCACTCAGATCATTTAAATAGAGGATGTTGATTATTTATCATTTATGAGTTTTTCTAAATTAATTAAATTTTTTTAAAAAGGCCAGCAAAGGATTTGTATATTAAAGCTTTTAAATTAACAGTATTTGTCATGGGACTTGTTTTTCCAAGGGTTGCATTTTATTAAAAAGAATAAATCACTGAAAGTATCGGTATTGGGTATCGAATAAATTGCCAAAAAAGTAATCTGTATCTTATTGAATCATAAAAATGTGGTATCGCCTAGCACTATCACTTGTTAACAATCAGTTCTCACTTATCCACTTAAAGAGGGAGATTGATGTCAAACAACTGCTGTGATGCACAAGTGTGGGAAAGGAGCAACATGTTAGCAAGGTTCCAATTACTTAAAAGCAGTTTAGAGCACAATGTTTCTTCTTTTTATGAGTGGCTGATACATAATTAAACAACACTGTTTAAAAAAGATTAATACAGTATATCAAAATGCTTACAGCGTTTTTATTTGGTTATGTCAATATTTTAAGACTAGAAAGAACTAATATGGAGGGAACCACATGTCAGGATTTGCTTGCGATGAGCCCCACTGAAAAATATAGTGACTGCAGTGCTCCTCAGGTCTAGGAAGCTTTTTGTCACATCTTAGTTCATTGTTTTCTCTTTCAATTCTTTCATTCTCAATGCTTTATTATTTTGGTGGAGCTCAAATCTCTGTTAACCCCACTGAAAAGTATCTGACCATAACCAAGTGGCAGACAGACAACGTTATCAGCAAGCTGTTGAACATGGTGCCTTTTAAAGGAAAACAGAGCAACAGGAAACATCATGCACGACTTGCATTCATCATGTGGACTGAGGCACGATTACAAAATGAATGCTAATATTGCTGAACATCAAGGTGATCTTATTATATAAACATTATAAGAACGAATGCTGATAATATGTCACTGCCGTTCTCATAACTTGTTGAACTTTCCCCCAGGAGCTAAAGATCCACTCAGGCTGATTTGATTAAAATTAGAGGCCATAGAGTCAAAGCTACGAACAAAAAGACACAGCTCATCGCACAGTTTATCACAGTCCTTGACACTACCAAGACAGGAACTCTGTCACAAGTGGGTGCAGATCATTACCCCACACTCCTTCTCCCACAGCTGTAGACTATCGTTATTGAATATAATGCGAGTCGCATTGCAATTTCCCACTTCCTAATGTCATAGAGAGGTTCATCAACTACATTTTTGTCACATTTGTTACCTTTTTGTGCCAGCGGTGCTCATAATCAAATGACCTATTTATTCCAGGCCATAAATAATTCCAGTCAGAAATGGGATCAGAGAGGCGATGAGGAAGAAGCACAGCAACAGTTCTGGAAATGTTCTTCACGCCTGGCACCGAAATTTCTCTTCCTCTCAATGGAACAAGGGCATGTCATCGAAGAAGCAGTTCAGCACCAGTAGCATTAGACCAGTTCTTGCTATTTTTTAACACCCCACATGTCTCGTGGAGCTCCATCAGAGGAGATGTATGCTGTTAGATGTGATTTCGTACAGAATACCATATCTGTCAACTGGGCGCAGTGAATCCACCTCCCTCCTTGTCACTTGGCAACCTTTAGTGAGGAAGCAGTGACATTAAAATAATCCTTGAACTACCATGGGAAGCATATTGAGCCAGTGGTGAACTTGAAGAAATAGGTTTTCTTAAAACGACAAATGACCTTGCTGAAATGTAGAGCTTAAACCAACAGTAGTACTGTGAGTGTCCAGAAAAGAGAGGGCACATGTAAAACAATATTATTTTCTGAATGGGAATTAAACTAAATTATTTATGCATTTAAGGATTAGGTTAAGAGGAATTTAATACCACAGGAAATGCAAAATCACTGTTATCCCTATTTCCACCCCCAACTCAGTCAAGGCAGATGGCTGTCTAACATGAGTCTGGTTCTGCCTGAGGTTTCTGCCTGTTAAAAGGAAGTTTTTCCTCACTGCTGTAACTAGCTAAATACTGCGAGGTGCAATGCTCATGATGGATTAAGATGAGATAAGACTGAGTCTTATCCTGTCTTGGTGTTGGGTCTCTGTTCATAATTTAACATAGAGTACGGTCTAGACCTCCTATGTTTGTAAAAGCGTCTCCAGATAACATTTGTTGGGATTTGGCGCTTGTACAAATAAAGATTGATTGATTAATTGACTGTTATAAGAAGTTTTAAACAGTGATTTGTGGTAACAAAAGACTGAAGCTTTCTCTAAACTTTTATAAATATTGTCTGTTAGAAGTTGTAGCTAAAGTGGTCTGCATTGTTTTTCAAGTATGACAAAATATAACCCAAGACAAGATAAGTCAGTTAAAAAATGGTGTGTCAGACTTTAACAAGTGCAGAAAAATGTCTTATTTTAAGATGATACAAAAATTCTGCAAATGGAATAAGAAACCATTTCTTGTTAATGTTCTTGAATGAAGATGTTATACTTATTTCAAGAAACTTTGCAAGTACATTTTTCTTATTCTGAATTTGGACATGGCTTATATTTAGTCTAACAAGATATTTTTAACTAGAAATAAGAAAAAACACTTGCTTTGTTGTTTAGTATATGCAGTATGCAAATTTGTTCATTCAGTGTGTGCAAACAAAGGTGCCACATGCTGCACAGAAAACTTTAATCAAGAAAGTGCAGAATCCCTTTGCAGGAAATGTGACCTCGCTGTTCTTTTTCCAACATAAATTACAACTATCAGATAAATCAGTGGAGCATATAACTCTCAAAGGCTGCATAGAAACTACACCTTTGGGGTGCCGTCGGCCTAGTGGTCTAAGCGTGCGCCCTATGTACAGAGGCTGTAATCTTCATTGCAGCATTTGCAGGTTTCGACTCCGACCTCTACCATTTGTTGCATGTCTTCCCCCACTCTCTAGTCTCCACATTTACTGTCTCTTTCTAGCTGTCCTATCTAATAAAGGCAAAATGCCCAAAAACAAAGCTTAAAAAAAAGAAACTACACCTAAAAAAACACATCATTTATACAGCAAAGAAGGAGAAGAAGTACAATACTTGTAGATAGTGTCAAGTGTCCAGTATGGCCATTTCAATCCACTCCTTTTTAAAAAAGAACACAAAGGGAATCATTTTTGGACATTTTTTAAATGCAGTGATCTGTAGTTTGGAGGCGACAATGGTAGAGAGAAAAGACTGTGCAAGAAAAAGTGAAGAGCAGAGGGAGCTGTTAATTCTTCATCTTTTATGAATGAGTAATGTTCAGCTAATGGACTTAAATGATGTGGAGCTACGGTCGCTTCTTTACTCCTACTCTCTGTCCCCTTTTTCTGTGTCCCTCTTGTCTTCTTTTCCTACTCCAAACCTAGACAAAACATTGTTCCAGACAGAAGAGACAATGCTGCATTAGTTCTCTGGTATGCAGAAGTATGTAAATACAAGGGCAGTATTTAAAAAAGATGAAAACTGTCAGTGACATGGCAACTTTCTTCTTACCTCTATTGACACTCACTTAAAAATGACAAAAGAGTTAATGACATTTTCAATCCTGCACTGGGTTAGACATCCTGTCCCCTGTTTTTAAACTAAATGTTTGAAATGTCTACATGTCCCAGCAGGGGGCATATGTGTGCATGTGTGTGATAGAATGGGGTCAGATGAGTTTTAGTTTTGTCTGAGTTGCTACTTTTGATGTGTAGAAGACGCAAAGCTTTTTGCTGTGGTAAAGAGCACAAAGGTCCCAGGGCTTCCCATGTCAAGTGCTTGTGTGTGTGTGTGTGTGTGTGTGTGTGTGTGTGTGTGTGTGTGTGTGTGTGTGTGTGTGTGTGTTTGTGTGTGTGTGGGGGTGTGTGGGTGTGTGGGTCTGTGTGTGTGTGTGGGTGTGCGTGTGCAGTTTTGAACCTGTATTGCTCCATAAGTGTGTTGGTTTATATAAGCATTTAAGAATTGAAGGCAGGTTCTGCACTCTTAAACATTTGTAAAATGAAGATGTTAAGCGTACCCCTCCTGAGCCAGCTCCTTATGTTATACAGCCATTTGTCTCTGTTTCACTTTACATGTAGCATCTCAATTTATTATGTAATGTTGAAGAAAGGTCAAACCTCTCACACATGCTGAATTTGCCGTGGAAAAGGTCAGCAGTGAACACAGGGGTCAGAGGGGGACCTGGGTAGAGCATCACAAAAAACACTAACACCAAAACGAAGATGTGCATTATGTGGGCGAACAACAACAATGTGTAATCAAAGATGGGCTTGTATCATGACAATGCTTACAGAGAAATGTTTCAACACCTTCATGTAAACACGCTTATATGTTAAGGTTCATATATAGCAGGAGTATTGAAATAGTGAGTTTTAATCCTTTCCACTTTCAGTTATTGCCTCTGCGTCATCTGATGTCCTCACTTCAACCATCCTCCTGTTCACACTTGGAGGTGTAAAACTTTTGCATGCCTGCCTTGACTCAAAAGTTACATACACTATAAACCCCCTTCACGAAACAGCCCACTCTTATAAAGTTCACATTTATTGTACATTGTCTTCTCTATGTACAATTTGATAAGTAACTGCAGTTTTAAAACTCATTCTGGTCTGATCCTTCTCTACTCACTGCTGATGTTTGTTTTTGAAAAGCTGAAAAAGTATTTTTTTTTTTTTTTTTTTAGGCATTAGTGTCTCACATGTCTGGTGTAGAGCTGTCCTGAGGACCAAGTAAACCTGTGCATAGGACCCCACCCAGTGGGAGAAATGTGCATGCACATGAAATTATTCCAAATTCAGTATGTACTGTAACAAAGTAACTCTTCATAACCCTCCAGTGACCATGACAAATCATCATACAAGCACATTTTGCTTGATGCAACATGTTTCTGTGTGAAAACATATTAATGCAAAGAAGTCAGGGATATTGTGTCAGTGAGTTGATGGTGGTCAACATTAGCACCACAACTAGGGATGCACAATATTATCGGCACATTATTGGTATCGGCGGATATCGGCCAACACGCCGATATCTGCTGATATAATTAACCGATAAAATAATGGGCTGCTGCAGACATGTTGGGCTCATGTTTTCAAGTTAAATTTGAATTTAAGCAGCAGTCTGTAAGCTACATGTAGCTGACTAATTTAGGCACATTTACTGTTAAAGAGTAAACCATTTTATTTAATGTGGGTTTAATTGCTGTACAGTTGCACTTTTCACATGTTCCCTGTGAACAGAGGTTAGGTTTACTTACTATGTCAAATGTGAAATTGGCCAAATTTGCCCTGGTTGTGGGTTTTGTTATGATTGTCTCAGGGAGAGCATCATCCAAGTTTTAAGTAGGATGTATCTGTTTGTATGAATTTTGTTTGAAAGCAATTGTCATAAATAAATGTGCAGTTTTAAGTTTTTCTTATTTTGCACAATAAATGAATATTACATAACAAATGTGATTAGAGTATCACCATAATACTGTGCGCTAATTCCAATACAGAAGATAATTGATGATCTCTGTAATTAGGCGTGCTGGAAAAAATATCGGTATGAGTAATCGGCTAAATGAGTTGTAAAATATCAGCATAGAGAGAGTAGATCAAACATAACTGGCCGCATATAAAATTTTAATGTTTGAAGTGTTTGCTGTATGTATTTGTTGATTGTTACTGTTCTGGTTTTTGTTTTTAACTCTGTGAAGCACTTTGAATTGCTCTGAGTATGAATGGTGTTTTATAAATAAACTTGCCTTGCCTAGCATATTGGATATTGGCAAAAAATCCAATATGGTGCATCCCTAACCACAACAATATTTTAGAAGTCAGGGAAGCTGCTCTGAAAAAAATATAGCATCAAAAATGCATATGAAATGGCGTTCAAAAAGAAAAAAAAAAAGTATACACATTTGATAAGAAGACGAGTTGTAACTCCAACCAACCAAGAAGACGTCTTGACCAAAAGAAAATGAGGCTTGCGTTTCCTCATAAATAATTATTTGGTGGGTTTGTATACACAAAGACAGGGTCGTCTTTATGTTGAATCTGAGAGCCTAAGTGTGTTTGGACAGTTTGTTAGAGCTCTGGCTGGAAACACCATCCTCTTGAGAAGTTTGCCTGATGATTGGCTCCATTCATTCAAAGCCTGGTTCCTGGTAAAAATCAGTAAAAGGAGCTTCTGTTCACTTCAACATTTAGAGGAGAGATTCTCAGATGTGAACACATTCTGTCCAACAGCTCACTGCTCATACTGCAGGTAAGTCTAACTTTTCTGGCACTCTACATCTGTTTGGCTTATTTATTGAGCAAAGATTAAGTTTTTATACAAAACTTTTCTTCTTTTAAGAACTCCAAGCTTCAGTATTTATTGATTTTTTTTGTTTGTTTGTTTGTTTTTTTTACAGACATGCAGTTTCTGATCCTGTTTGCTCTTTTTAGTGGTACATAAGACACTTTCATAAACCTTTGCTGGCATTTAAACTTCATTTGTTTTGATGTAGGGCCCTGGTAATCATTTCTGAGTACTCAGACAATGTAATTTAATGTTGTTACTCAAAACAAATTAGGATTTGCCATGTTTCAGCATCATTTACAAACATCAATAAACTCATTAAAAAGTTAAAAGTTAAAAAAACACTTTATTACACTAAAAATGTTTTTTTTTAGATGTGCTGACAGAACAGGCTAATTATGTTTTATGTAATTAAACCTGATACCTGTAAATTCTCACTAAAGAACCCTCAAATGTTAGAGTATGCTCATGTGTTTTTTCTGTTCAGGGGTTTTTGCGGCCCCATTTGTGAAAGAAGAGGAGGCAAAAGGATTCATCAGGCTGAAGAGGCAGTCAGGATACTGGGATCCACACAGTCCTCAGAATCAGTGGGGTTACACGGTTCAGGAGCAGTTAACCATACCCTGTGTGATGAACCTACATAATGATTCAGTATGAATGTTATTTGTAGCCAGTGATTAAAACACCTGGATTATGTCGGCAGGTTAAGAGGCAGTTCTGTGATCAACCTTTTTTTTTTTATATAGGCTAATGAGTACTGGACAGCCATTCGAACAGATGCTCAATACTACATGGATATGAGTCACCTGATGTTCGACCGCTCTGTGGCTGTGAGTGAGAGACAATCTGCTTAAAAGCATGTGTCAACTGTTAAACATTTATACTGTGTTTACCTGCGTTGTTCTTTACACTTTGCCATCCTGAGAGTGAATCATGTCCATCCAATTCACAACCTACTACTTTTAACCCACCCCACCCAATAAAAAAAAAAAAAATTGCAAATTTGATTTGACTCGTTTACAGCTGTATTAACACTGATCTCTTGTGGCTGTTTGAGGCTACTAATGTGCCCAAAGAAGGCAAGGTCACCTCCCTTTACTTTCCTTTAGCTCTCTTTTGAATTAATTATTCAACTCATTCATTGTTTTTTTTATTTCATTTTTTCTCTCTGGTTGTGTTTCAGGGAAAACAACAGGCTATATATGGAGATGCTGCGAAATGCACGAGCACATCTGGATAGTCAGACTGGCCGGCAAAGTTAAAACCATAAAAGAAGACACTAAGAAGATGAGAGATCACATTGTTGACAAAACAGTGCTGACCAGAGCCAAAACAAACAAGCCTAAGTTGATTTAAACCTACCAGGAATATATACAGTACATATTCCAATTATCTATCTATCTTTTATTTGTTTTTAAATGAGTACATGAGCAATAAACTTTGAAATATGAATATGATATGATAGTACCAAGTAGGATCAACATGAACAAGCAACAATTCACATATTGAGGCCACACTTGTTATCAGTTTGAGAGTATGAATGATTTGAGAATGAAGGTCAGTAATCAAACAATTTATTAAATAAAGATTTAAATCAAGGTTAACACGTGTTGTGTTGTTAGTTGCATTGAATATAGCTTTACAGTTTCAGTTGGAGAACAAACATTCAAATGGAAGGGAAAAACTATGTTCTCCACATCTTGTTGACCACTAGATGGTGCTGCCAACCCACCAACATCACCTTCCATCTATAGAATGTTATTCTATTTTCCCTTCTATCAGCATTATATTTCATTGAATTGAGTAGTGTTAAAAGCAGCTTAAATTGTCACAAATAGAGCGTTGTGTATTCAAAACAACTTAAGTAGTGTGATAAAAGTATATCTGAACAATACAAATACTGTATGTTACTGTAACTTCTGGGACTTATAGAAGAAATGTGCCTAGATCTTCATTGATGCATTACACTTTATTATGAAGCTTGAAATTGTGTCACTAACTGCAGTGATCATAAATATGACAAGTATTGAATATGAGGAGGAGGCAGACAAAGACAGTAATTAATAAGAAAACATTACATACTGTTTACATACAACACAAATAAGAGCTGTTTAATCAGGTAATGTTATACTCCTGTAAGATATGCTAACAACCTTAAATACTTTGTAGCATGAAGACGGTTATTTCATCGCCAACAAATGTACAAGGTAGTTTAGAAGTTGTTTGTATACCTTCACAGATGAAACCATGTGTATCACACCCTACTGAAAAGCAGTAACTGTTTGAGGTAATTGTGCTTCATGTACGTGGGAACATGGGCAATCCATTCCTAATGATGTTATTTTGATTGAGTTGTGTGTAAAATGAGCCTGAAGTGTTTCGAATAAGAAATTTTGGGAAGTCGTTTTAACTTTTCTTTTAGCTATATAATGCTGTACAGAGAATTTGTTGCAACCAACTAAATAATTATCATGTCCATCACATAAAGTACATCCAAGTAATTGAAAACATGAAACAACTACAAATAGGTTTAGCTAACCATTTAAATCTAGCCATTCTTAAATTGTATACGTTTCTTTTCACTTTTTATATAAATTTTGGCTTAAATACCCTGCTGAAATGACCAACAGGTGTGATCTAGTGCACTGATGGCAGCATGCTACTTTAAGCCACTCAGTGTACATTATGTAGTTTCATAACAGTCTGAAATGCAACAAAGGCTGCACCAATTTAACTATGATTGTCGTATTGATAAAACAGAATAATACTCCACTTAAATTATTTGAATAATGCTTAAATCTGTATGAATTTACACACATTGACAGGAAGAAATCTAAGCAAATACAACTGAAAGAGTCATGCCTCCTTTTAAAAGCACCTGCACTGGCTTCCTCTGGCCCAGTGAACACAAATACAGTTACTGAGTATCTGCTTTTACGCCCATCAGTGACAAAACTGATACAATAATTTATGAGCCCTCCCCCATAAAAACCAACAGCTTTAATGTTAATAATTCAACAGTAACAAAAAGCAAAACTGCAGTGCTAGTGGATTTCATAATGAAAGTCTAAGCTTACAGACCTCACCAATCGGTAACCTATGATATGCATATTATTTATTGCACTGGTTTAGAACAGGTACTTTGTATTGGCCAATACTCAAGTCAAAGTATTGAAATGGGTAAAGGAAACAGAAAAAAGGTATCAAAAAGTCTTGAGTACCACATAAGGATCATCAGTTTTTTTGTGAAAAGTGTGTTATTGCTACTAAGTTGAAGGAGGCTCCTCACTTGCGATTTGAGGAGGGACTTTCATAAACTTCTGCAGAGCTGGAGTGAAGATGAGGATGGTGCCCAGTATTGAGACAGTGAGAAAAGCCCAGAGGAAGATCCTGTCCAAAACCTGTGCCACAAACTTCCAGTCTTGTACCACCTGGTAAAAACAGAAGCAATGGGAGATGAAAACAAATTACAAATAAAGCCCTTGAAGAAATTTGATCATAAGTATATTCTCTTATCTAAACCCACCTCGCGGATAAAGTGTTCCTTGCGAATATGTCTGCTGATGTAGCGCACTGAGTAGATAGCCTGGTCCAGCATGGTCGCCCAGGCCTCGTCCTCCTTCCCATCAGAAGTGGTTTGTCCGTGAGCTCCGCTGTTCCCCTTCTGGCCTCCTCTCCGACCTCCAGAGCGAGATTTCGTATCAGGGCTCTCAGGAGCCAGCTCTGGGTAGTGGTAGCGATCAGTGTGTCCACGCATGCAGAGCAATCTTGGCAGTTTCTGAAGAAAGAGATTGCGAACCCACGGCGACATGGGGTGATAGGTGGCCGAGGAGCGGTGGTGCACGTTGATGACAAAGACAGTGACGATGATGGAGAGAGTGACAAAGATCATGATGAAGAGGAGGTACTCTCCGATAAGTGGGATCACCTTGGAAGAGGAGGGGATGATTTCTTCTATCACCAGAAGGAACACAGTGAGCGACACAAGGACAGAGGTAGAGAGTGACAGCTTCTCACCTTCATCAGACGGAAGGTAAAACACCAACACCGTCAGGAAGGACAAACCCAAACAAGGGATGATTAGGAAGAGAGTGTAGAACAACGGCAGCCTCTTCAGGATGAAGGAATATGTGATGAAGGGGTACGAGTACATGCCATCCTTCCTGTTCCCTCTGGCACCAGTGGCACTTAGGATCTCCCACTCTCCGTTATCAAAGAAGTCCTTCCTGTCAACTTGTTTGTCAATCAGAATCAGGTCCACCATGTGGCCATCGTATGTCCAGGAGCCAAACTTCATAGTGCAGTTCTGGCGATCGAAAGGGAAGAAGGTGACATCCATAGTGCAGGCAGATTTATAACTTGCAGGTGGTGTCCAGGTGATGGCGCCATTGTACCTGACAATTGCTTTCGTCATCAGGGAGCCCTCAAATCGACCATCAGCACTAAAAAGAAAACACAAAAGAAATGTAAAAGTTAACAATCTTGAATCATCTAACAGGACATTGTAATTATTTGACCTCCGCTTAAACTTGAGATTAAGTATGTACAAATAAAAAACATTCAATTTTTTTATTTGTCATGTAAGCTAAAAACCAGTTTCGAGCACATCATATGGATCTTACTTCTCATAGAGGACAATGTCTGGAAGCCAGATGTTTTCAGAGGGAACTCTGATAGAAGTTATTCCTCCATATTTCTCTGGATTCCATCGCAGCTTGTAATCGATCCACTCCTGGTCATCATACACAAGACACAACATGAAGTACCATTAGGGCTTGTATGCATTAGAACATTAAAGAACACTGTAACAGTGTTAAACAAGCAGAAGGTTTTACACTTGTCAGACAAATCAGAAACAAGAGTTTTTCAGAAACTAGTGCCAAGCTCAATTTCCAGTAATTCCATTGGTGTTTGTGTAAAACACTATTATTCCAGTATCTCTATACTTCCTTTCAATAGACTTTTGACTGTTATGTTTGTAATCCTGATAATACAAATGGTAAGGTTTTCTCTTAACAGACATGGTAGCCTCAGTTTGTTTCTGTGAATGTCTTACCTGACAGAGCCAAACATTGGTTGTCATCAGCTGGTTCTTTTCATCCTGAAGTAGACAAAAGAACAAACAATAACATTTTAAAAAGGAAGGAAAGAGTAGAGAAGCAAGGTCATGATGTGTTTGTAAAAAAAAGAAAGAAATATAATTCCTTATGTTAAGTTATTTTTAAATGTTGGGGTAAAGCTATCTGGGGAGACTTAATGTCATGTTTTTAGTTGGCTCTGATATCTTTTACTTTGGTTCACATTTCCTGACAGTAAAGTAGATGACACACATGTGAATATTAACTGCATTTTTAAGGTTGAAAATGATGTAACTTGTCTTCATATTTTCTGCTCTGGGTGCGTGCATCATGATGTAAGATCTAATTAGAGGACTCGATGAGAAGGTTGGCTGAAAGTAAACTAAATAATCCTTTCCTTTCTCCATGAAATCAGACAAAATCTCATTTACCCGTCTCTGCCACTTCCTTAGCAAACAAGCAAAGGAAACCAGAGTGGGTGCATTGAACCACGCTGAAGCAATATAAATGTAGCAAGGGATAAATGGAAGAGGACAGGAGTAGAGAGATAGAGAGTGGTGAACTCAGGTTTATTTCCACATCACTGGAGTAGAGTTGGAAAAATAAGGGAAAAAAAGACCTGAGAGAAACACAAAGAAGTAGCTCTTCCAGACCAAGCCTCAGCTGTCAAAGTGAGTTGGATGTTTCGGTGATCACATAAAGCAGAGGTGAGCCATAATCTAATACAGAGCAGCGTCAGACTCATGGGACATACATAGTGAAGCTACGCTGTTGTTATTGCCCCTTCCAGCTCTCTTTTCCAAAATCAGAGAGAGCATCAACCTAAATCTTTCCTCCCAGCAGAGCCTTGAGAGGACTCATATCTAATATTCTTTGTCTTGCATGGCTGTTAGGTGAAATGATGAAGGGTTAAAACCAAACTAGATGAATATTTCAAGCCAAGAAGAGTGGCTCTTCCATTAGCATCCTGAGTTTTCTCCATTTGAACACCTTAACCATCCCAACCTATCACAGACAGCCGCTGAAATATTAAAGGAACACTCCAGAGAGACACTGCATGGTTGGAGATGTGAAGTGAGTGTACAGATCTATTTCAGGACCACGCAAAGCTACACACTGTGAAGCTGCCAACAGCCTGTTTGATATCAGCACCATGGACAGCAACAATGTTGACTAAAACTACAACACAAGCAGGAACCAACCACAGCTACTCTTGGTTCTCAATCCTGTACTATATTTCTTTTCAAGTGGCTTTTAACAAAATAAAATATACTACATTTCCTTTGTATGTATCTTATAGTCAACATCTGGTAACTGAAGCTTCTGGTATTCAGCAATATATTAAAAAACATCATGACATGAAGCTTGATATATTCTTGATATCTGACTGACCCTTTCAATTAATTCAGAACTTGAACGTGAAATTTGAATGTTTAATGAGAGACTTGATCATTTCTCATAGTGATGGATCCACTTGTAGGGCAGGTGTTTTTTGAGCCATAGTAAGAGTTTGATTGAGATCCAGGAAAAGGTAATTAAAACAACATGTTTGGGACTGAAGTAGATGATATGAGAGGTTTTGTAATATGTATTTGTGATTTCAGATGCATTCTCACCACATCAACCAGCTGGGAAATCTTGAGTCCAAAGCGCACTCTGATGGTGTCATTGTTATGCTGTATGGGCCTGACCCAGCGCTGGTAGCCTTGGAAAAGGTTCTTCAGGAGGGCGTCCTCCATCTCCGCCAAGGACACAAATTCATTTGGAGCTGAAAGAAAGAAGAGGTAAGCAGACTCACACCACAATGCTATGCGTTCATTGGTTGATGAAAAGAACAGAGTGGGTACAAATAGCTGTGAAAAATACTTGAACTCTGGCAGTTCAGTGGACACAGAATTCACTCTCACCACTAATAACCTTCAAAATTCTGTAGTGACTTGGCTTTTTGACATATTTTCATCTTAAAACGACAGAAAATAATGCTCCTGGCTGTTAAAAATGTTCATCTTTGATTTTTTATAATGTTTATTTTTTTGTTATTTTCTCTAAACCAGGTGAAGTTTTGAGTGCTTTGGAGAACTTTTGAAATATGTTCAACACAGAACATATTGGACTGAAACCTAGATGAAAACTAATGATAGCATGTAGTTAGGATGCCACTCAAAATATGTTAATTTACTGTTAAATTGCATTGTATTTAATAAATTGGCCTTACATTAGATACAAATTGGTCACTGGTTTGAATATTTAAAGACTTTTTATCCTATAGACTTACAGACTTTGTTTAGGGGGGTGAAAATAAAACATCTCAAACTTGTGATTTGACAGAAAGCATAGTATAGCACAAACAAAAATAATATAAAAAAATCATAATGTACAACAAGTTATTTACAGTCCTCCATGAAGTGCATCTATGGGAGGGAATTGTAGATGCATTAGGCACAGGACAGGATCAGGAGTGACTGATACAGCTCTGCACTGGATGCAGAGATGACAAAGTCCAAAAGCTGAGTACACAGCACATGAGTCAGCCTGAGGCAATATGATGTCCCCCGAGGGACAGAGACAGTAATATTGACAATGACGAACAGGTATAATGTCAGACACAGGGGGATGCCAAGAGCAACTGTTATGTATGTGGTGAGGAGTTGCGTGGACCTTTAACCTACAGCTGGTCTTTCCTCTGGCTATACATCTGTCTGACATCTTCATGGATGAATACATCAAGTACAAGCACCCATTAAATCACCCAAAGCAATTAGCTATAAGACATCTCAAACAAACTGGATCTGTGTTTATGAATTCAAGAACTCAATTAGATCTGCATTGCTGGACTCTTGCAGCTTCCACTTGTGTGTTCCTGTTTGTGTTGCTGACCCATGGGCCCCAGAGAAAACATGGCAGGGTCCCCCTGAAACGGTCACCTAGATGCAGAAGTGGGACATTGATGAAACTCCAGCAACTTCCAAATAGTAAATATGTTTGTGTTCTTGCATTGCGATCACAAACCCACGGAAATGGCTGTTATTTTGCATGGCACTTAGCGGCACACTGAACCCACGGAGAGGTTCCACCTTCAGACTGAACTTCATCCCACTACAGGCAAAAATAATATGCTACTTCCAATTTTATGGAGTGAAATCATTAGAAACATTAAAGGAAATATTCGGGATTATGTTAGTGAACATCCAAAAATGTATGCATTAGCAGCAAAAGTGTGGGTTGTACATACAGTGGCCTTGGTGGATTGTGCGGAGGAGCAGATTTTAAATTGTATCGGACATGGATGTTGCACCACATGGTCTGTCTGCGATGCTCCCGTTCACTTGATCTTATAGTGGTTACGTTTACTCATACTATGATATATAACGGGGGGAAATCAGTCAGATGACAGCTAGATTTCTTACCGGGAATGGTGGCGAGAGACAGCGGGCAGGACACCGACAAGATGAGGGAGAGGAAAACCGAGAACTTCATGGTGTTGTTGTCCTCGAGCTCCGACACAGCGCTCCTGCAGCCTCCTGCTACTGTGGGCTGATCAGCTGATGAAAAGGACACGGCAGCATCGAGGTTCCTATCAATAGGACGAAATCAAAAACGGAAAACAAGCCCTGCGCCGTTTCAAGTAGAACGGGGGAAACGTTCAGAAAGTGCATGTGGCCGGTTGTTTTCTGTGCCGTGGCTCCGATCGAGGCGTCAAGGGGTGCGGCGGCGGCGGTCAGCGGAGCGGTCCGTAAAGGAGGAGGAAGAGGAGGAGGTGGGGGGAGGGGGAGGGGATGAGGTACGGAGGAAGCACTGGAGGTGATCGTATACTGTGTGTAAACCGCTGTCATAATAATAATATTCATGGTCAAGACTGTGAAGGACACTTTACACTCATGCATTTTACATCATCAATTGTAGCGTGTTGGAAAAAAAAAGTCTGAACCGTCAGATAATGATGTCAACATTTAAATTAGCTTACATTTAAATAACTAAGTGAGGGTGTAATTGATGCTCTGTTTCGTGGGCTAGATGTTATGAGTATCATTGCACCCCCCCTAGCTTTGGGGTCAAAGGCCCCTACAATAAGCAGATATAGTGGGGTCGAATAGACTACATGTTTTTTTACTCCCAGTGATGCATTTCCAAGTCTCTGTCACTCTTCCTCCACAGGAGGGCGCTAACAGAAACACTAGAAATAGGATATATGGCACTTTGAAGAGAACCAGATCTTGAGGAGCCGTTCCTTTCAAAGACCCGTTCAAAAGACTGGCTCTTTGGCTCATTGTTATATTTATTTGTTTTTTAGAAGTCAACCAGGGGTATCTCGTCTTTATCAAGGAAACAATCACTGGTAGCAGTTATAAGATAAGATTTGGATCAGTATAATTCAAATTTACACATCCCACCAATATATATATATATATATATATATATATATATATATATATATATATATATATATATATATATATATATATATATACTCTATTGGTGGGAATTATTCTGAAATATTGATTATAATTTAATTTGGCATTGTAAACATTCCATAAGATGGTTCCATATCCCCATGCTTTAACAGTGAGATCACTATTTTAGTTTTCCCTCACCTAAAAAACTTTGTGGCACCATAAAAACTACACAGGCTACAGATAACTTCCATGTAAAACAACTTTACTGTAAAATTTTCCACACAAGAACATTTTAACAATACAGAAAAATATATAAAATAATACATAAGAATAAATATATATGTATATAAAAAATATAAATACAACTAGAATAAAAATTAGGGCATTATAAAAATGTGAATGCAAAATTGTACTACCCCAAATGGTGTTTCTACACCTGAACTACTTTACAAACAGGAGCTCAGCTCCTTGACTTGAATCCACATCAAAACAATGTAAACAATAACAAAGTCTAGACAATAAGTCTGAACAAAAGACTAATTGGGCACGCAGGGGGCACGTGAAGGCAGTGTGGGAAAACTGCATATAAAAACGTCTCCTAAATGAACGGCTCGCAAACGAGAATCCGCTCTCATCGTTCCCTTAAAAGAGCTGTTCAAAAGACCCACTCGTTCACGAACGTCACATCTCTAAGAAACACTAACCCAGGACATCACGCTGTAGAAGAGATCATAGGCTATGACAGATGAGGCCTTTTCTGTTATATTATGATACCCTCAGGAGATGTTTAAGACGTTTTTCTCCATGATACAACCATAGAAAAGTCAGAACATTTCATTAAGGCAGCTTAATGGATATAGATTACTGGAACAAAATATAAGCATTAGGTCCCTTAGTAGAAAAACATCCATACAAGAACTAGATTTTGAGAAAAATATATCAGTAAAAGCATAAAAATTGATCTTCAATTTAAGAGTGTGTTCACTTAGATGATAAAGCAAGAACTCAAACACTGAGAGAACCACCATTGACCTTGGATGTGTCCATACAACGAAAAAACACACATACACACACATAACACTTCATAATAGATGTTTTCTGGCATGTCCTATCTATTTACAAGCTGTCATTACAAAGAGTTTCTTGGTCTGAATAGACTCATGGGCACTTGAATAGCAGTTGATCGGAAATGCATCACAGCCAGATGTTTCCGGTGTTAGACTGTCAGCTGTGAGAATATTGTCTGTGGTCATGTGTTGCATCTATGTAGAGAAAATGTAAGACAATGTGAGAGTAGTGATCAGAAGGTTGTAAAGACTCATTCAAACATCAACCTAGACCAGAGTGAATCTTTTTGTGAGGTGTTGAGTGGCAAAATCATAAAAAATTTTTCAAACACTTAGACCATGTTTTTACAAGATAAAAGCCATATCTTCCACATTTTTAAAGAGAGAACAAAATCAAATTGACAACAAGCAATCTGTATAGGACAAGACAAAGACAACAGGAGGTCTGACTCACACAAAGAAATGAGAGATAGACAGAATAAGAGCGAGAACATGAGGGCTGAGGAACATAAACTCAGTAGCATCTCACTAAACAAACACACATTGATGGCCATGGTAGAGCCGGTATATAAATCACAGCTGAGAACAACAACACTTCAGACTAAGAGCTCTGCACTGTTTGCTGCCAAATGACTTCTTATTATGTGTGGAAAATGTAATGGAGGTGAGAAATAAGCTGTTGGTAGAAGGTTTGAACATTTTATGCTTGGCATCCTTCTATATTTAATCAAAGAAAGAGCTTTTTGGAACATGTGTTTTAGCAGGGTTACTGTAAAAAATGCATCTGTGCTAAGAAGAAGAACATCAGGAGCACAGTCTCTCACACACTGTTGAGGAAAATCACTGAGGGTGTGGATGTTTGTTGTTGCAGTTTAGGTATGTGGAGGTTGAACATGATCCTTTTATTTTATGTTTTTAACCTTTCACCTGTATAGCACATGAACATACATAGAGGATAGTTTATCCCCATGTTGCCAATATTATGTGGACTACTGAACGAAAAATTTTAACACCACAATAATACAACTCCATCGATTTCTAAAACCATACAGAAGTGATATGTAACTGTAATCTCAATTTATGGAGTAAGTATTTGCTCTAGTTAAGCCTTGAAGGGTTGTAATCAGTGTCAGTATTCACACAGCCACTATTGTCCTCTGTCGTTTCTTCAACTGTGGGAAATTTAAGTTAATAGTTGGACTGCTGTGTTACTAAATTTTCGGTCATAAAACATTGAGAACCATTTTTTCACCTCTTCAAACTGATTTGCAGTTGAAAAGATGATGGGTTGTGAAAATCTGGACTGACCAAGCGGCAACCTCCGGTCTAAAAATATGAGGCCAATGCGGAAGTGTTAAAAACTGCAGTTTATCGAGGATCCGCTTGAGGCTGGCTCCGAAAGTACCGTAAACCACAAACACACCAATTCAAAAAAGACAATCTTTACAGCAGAAATAAACATGTTTACAGCCTGGTACAAAAGACGAGTGTAGTCTGGATAGCTAATTTCTCGATCGGCTCACACTGTGAGGGGGGGTGAATTTTTTTCTAACATGGTAATCTCGAAGATATTGAGATTAGGAGTCTTCCAATGAGAGGCACAGCTGACTTGATTGACAGGCGGGAACACTGTAGCTGTTGGCTAGGAGGCTCATAGCCCGCCTCTTTACATCACAATCGCTCAAGAACAGCGATATGGCTGCCGACGACAATTGGCCTCAAAACAGCTCTTCAGAAACAGATGGGTGACGTCACGGATACTACGTCCATATTTTATACAGTCTATGGTAACAACATATTTGTGAAGACAGTTGCTATAACAAGGCATAGACCATACAACCACTTCCCAGCTAATGTTCCTCTAAGCTTGGAATGTTGGTCTCTTATCATTTTTGTGTTACACTATCAAATGGTAATGTTAGGACTTTGCTACTCACTAGCTAACTGTTATATTGGTAATGATAATAATAATAGTAGTAGCTTTTTAGTAAACAGGATAATGTTTAAGAATGTGTTGTTAGAGTACAAGAAGAACCTATTTGAGATGAGACTGTTCACCCAGTCAGGGTTCTGATCTTCTATTACAACCCTCTCACATTCAATTCAATTCAATTCAGTTCAACTCAACTCAATTCAATTCAATTCAAAACCTTTATTTATTCCCGAAAAGACATTGAGGTTTCCCTAATTTCCAATTTTGTCGAGATCACAGGCACATTAGAAACAGCAAACCAACACACAATCATCCACAGAATAATATATTAATTAAAACAGATACAATTTGAGACACAGTGGTCTCAGATCAAGTTCTTAAATTCTGCAAAAGAGGGAATGGATGTCAGCTTTAAAATCTGTTGGAGGGTATTCCATGATTTAGGGGCATCAATGGAAAATTCTGATAGACCCAGTTCAGTGTTAACTCGAGGGACTTTCAGGATGAGCCAATCAGGAGAACGTCTCTTAGGATACATAATTCCATTCCAACAAGTCTGTAAGGTATAGGTGGCGAGCTTTCCAACAAGTGCTTTAAAAATATACAAAAGCCAGTGTTTGTTCCTCCTTTGCTCAAGAGACGGCCAACCAACATTAACCCCTTACTTGAAATATTGCCTGATACCAGTTTGGAGATTAAAGTTGAATTGCTTGCCTTGTGCATGTCTGTCTTTGAATGAATCTTGAACCACTCCTTTGAGCTTTTTCACCAAAAGCAACTGCAAGGTTACTCTGGATGTTCAGAGTTAATTTTTCATATGGTTTTAATGGGACTATCTAGTTCTAGTTTCAGTAAAGCTGTAACAAAGCAACTGGAACACTGTTTCTAGGAAGAAAGAGATTGTGTAGAGTTTCTGAGGTTACAGTTTTTGTTACGAACCACTAAAGAAAACTAGGGCAGATACGCAAAATCTATAAAAATCAATTAAAAGCAAATTAAAGCAAATCCACGGTGTCTCCAGGCTAGATCCAGTGATCTGAGTGAAACAAATGGTCAAAGATAGTAGAGATATAGGAATAAATGTAGGTTTTCACAAGTACATTAAGATCCTCATAAAAGACACGATCTAAAGACATGTAGACTCCATCCCACACATGCATATATTCTGCAACAAACCAAGCATGAGGCCCACATTTCCTCTTTTGTATTTTTATTCCTTCCTCTCTCTTCTCTCTTTCTCCCCCTCCTTTCTCAACCGCACACTCCTTCTCCCTGCTCTTCCCTCTCTCCTCCTCCTCCTCCATGAGTTGAAGTGATGGGGATAACGGGAGGCTGATTATCACAATGAAATTATCCTGATTTTCTGCTCCACTTGGAACCGTGGGGCGGGCAGCTGCTGCCTCCGAGATCGTCCCGTCCGCCTCGCCTCTAATCATTCGGAAACACAAATTCTCGCGGGCTGGAAACCTGCCGGTCCCTTCCCAGACGACAGTGGGCAGCTGCACAGTGTGTGCGCGTGTTTATGTGTGAGATAATGTGTGTGTAAGAGAGAGAGAGAGAAGACAGTAAAGACAGAGTACATATTCTGCATCTGTGTGTGTGTGTTTTGGAAATGAGCTTTTTGAGCTTGTTTGTGTGTGTGAGTGTTGTTTTTGTTTTCTAGAGCTCATAATTAAAAGCTGCATAATTTGGCTCAGTGTAGAAATATTTAATAAATAGAAGAAACAGGCCTGTCTCCTGCGGGTTTAATCTTAATCTGTTTGTTATTTTAAGGATTAAAGAACTGGTGATAAAGGCAGGCGAAAGATGCAACAACAGAAATCAACTCTCACAAAGCCTTTAAAGAAAGACACAAAGTCAGTGGTCTCAATGCACTACTGCTTTTAGCACTTTAATGCTACCACCAGCACTTTAAGTGGAGATCTGATAACCCTGTAAACATTGGGGTATCAGGGCGACCCAAAGTAGCTTTTGGAGTTTGCAAACTTTTCAAAATCAGCTTCCAAGTGATCTGATGCAAAAAAATTCCCCACTCATCAATAATGCAGTCCACTTATTTGATATTTCAAACATCATAAAGTACCAAAGAACTGCAGAGAAAATTAGATGAAAAGATTCTGACCAGATCAGAGGGAAAATGCCACTGCAAATATTTTTAAAACTTTACAACAGAGAGCAGGACATATGGGTAGAGAATAAGAAAGTGGCTACACAGCCGGAGCCTGGTGAAACACGGGTTGGATGACTTTCAGGGTCAAATGTTGATAATGACAGAGTTCAATGTCAGCCACTGCTGTGGAAAGTTAGCAGCAGACACACACAAAATATTTATTGACCTCAAACATGATACTTCTCTCTGATTACTCTTTAGTTTTTCATCTGGCTGACGTGATACAAAGAAAAGGTCACTCATGCTTTGTAACGCAATCCTACCAGACCGTGTTACAATACTGTCTCCTTCAGATAACGCATCAGGCTGATGACATAATACAATGGCAATGTAAAATAGTAATGGTGTGTGTGTGTCTGTGTGCATAGAGTTATTGTTTAACTGATTACTTTTGTACTGTTGGAATGGCAGTCATGGTAAGAGTGGCCACCTGAGCCTGGAATTATGTATGTATATCAGTATGGATCATTTTTATAAACATTCATGTATTAAAGGGATAAACCTTGCTATGTTTCCCAGTGGTCCTCTCAATTGTAGCACCCTCATAAGACTGACAATGTGTTTCAAAGGAAATTCTTCAACAAATGTTTGAATTGATTGCCCTTTTTCTGCAGATTTTTAAGACCCTCAGAGCTTAATTATTGCTAACTCTCATGATCTGTGATATTTCATCTGGCCACAAAATTGAGTTTGATTTTTCTTCTCCTTTTCTTTGTTGTTGCTCCAACTGAAACTGCAACATATCCCCTGCTTTGTCAATTCAATTATCAATTATCAATTCAATTTGCTTTATTGGCATTAACAAAGACATGTTGTTGCCAAAGCACATATGATGTATACACATACATTACATATATATGCATTACATGTTATATATATTACATATTTTATATGCATTAATGAACGATGGTGTCACCCATACAGCATATCTCAATGTCCTCACTTGATGCGGTATGCTCATAAAACCTTCACCTAAAATCAAACACCATGGGATGGTGCGTCCCTCAGGCTGTGACAGGCAGACACATATTTAGCAGCCAGAGGAGCTGCTGACCCTTCCCCCAGGAGAACTGACAGTTTCTCTTCTGGGGTTAATGTTGGGAAGTTTGTTACCATTTTAGTAATTTCCCTGTAGTGGGAATCTCTTAGTAAAGAGAACTTGCTACAGTGGAGGAGGAAGTGCATCTCTGTCTCTATGTCCCCTGTAGAGCAGTGAGCACATAGATGCTCCTCTCTGGGCAGCCATGTCTGCCTGTGTCTCCCTGTCTCTACAGCTAGCTGGTGGTCTCACAAAATCATCAGGTCACTCAGGTTCATTAGTCATGTACTATATTCTCCCATTAGTCTCACCTGTACCTCGCCATCAGTGCTTCTAGAAAATGTAGCTTGATGACTGTTTAACTGTCCAAATCAGCTTGATAACATTGTCATTGTGAGCATTTCATTGTCCTTGATTTAGCTCAAATAACAACCAAGTACTATTACAAGGCTACTGGACACATCTTTGAAAGCATTCCTTGTATCGCAGTTAAAACTAAAGCAACAGAATATCTTACTTTAAACATATGTCAAAATATGCTTAAGCTAAAGCACATAGAACTACGTAGGTTGGAAAATATCACTTTCAGCAAATGTGAGCTAACCTACAAACCTTTTTAATTACCATGTAATTTCTTAGGCAGATATCGAAGCCTGTGACGGCTTAGTGTTGATGTCTGTTTTGCCCTCTGGCATGTGACGCATGTATGCACAGGGACTGCACCCACTGTTATTGATAACATTGCTTATAGAATGCCACACATCTTAGCTACTGTGTGTGTGTGTGCGTGTGTGTGTCTGTCTGTCACAACACTCCAGTCTAGAGCCACTCTGGAGAAAATTAATGATATCTGGCACACGAAATATGTTGTCACCAGATGTGAGTCAGCTGTGCTTTGTGTGTCTCTCTCATATTTTTGCATATATGCATGAGCGTCTCTATGTATGTTTACGTGTTTGTAAATGTATGAGTGTGTGTCTGATGTGCTCATATGCAAAATTATGACTCCACCAGTTTTCAACTGTGTATGTATTTAAATCAGCATTTGCATATTTTTCTCTGTTTGCTTTATCAGTCTGCACATGCTGTGTATTTGCAAATGCATCTGCCTGTCTGCGTGTGAGAGGATATGTATATCTGTATATAGACGTGTGTATGTGTACTCAATTGATGTGGTAATTCCCCAGGGCTTTGCACCCCGGGTGTCAACAGAGAGGGCGACTGGGTGTGTGTTCTCTGTGTTGGAGCCCGTGAGGAGTTCACAGTGCTTGCTATCCCAGGAGAAACCAGTCTCCAGTTCTCATCTTGAGTCAGAGAAAGTTGTGTAACCTTCAATTGCCTCTGGACAAGACAGGCAGATAATGAGGCACCTTCTGTCACGCACCCACATTTGCAGGGCATCACATGCACATAGAGCCTTGGCTTTACAAAGAATACTGAACTCTGAATAGGTAACGTAACCCTGTTTAATACAAGTCAAATATGTTAGGAACCAATTTGAGAGCATGTGGACAAAGGAAAATACAAATTGAAATATTTTGCCCATTTTACTGTAAATGCAAAACAAACAAGTGTTACATTATTTTTCATACAGAAGAAACGCTACCAAGCAGGTAAAAAGAGAGATACAGTTAAATCAAAATCAAGGCATTCATGATTAATTTACAGAATCAAAAAGATAAATTGTAGAATTATTTCTTAATTAAATCTTTAAAAAAGGAAAATAAAAAATAAAAAGAAACTATTACTAACTCTGATGTGACAGGCTAGGTTGGAAAGTGTCTTTAGACGACGTCTCTTTACTGCCTTATCCTGAAACTTACCTGAAATTTTAACATTTTTATAGACATTTTGTTTATAAGCTGGGAATTGGCTGAGGTATTAATAATAACTCTGAAAGGTAGCATATAGTTTCAGGAACAGTTACTATGAATACATTTTTTTTGTCGTGGTGAAGCCACAAAGGAGCAACAAAGAGTAAAATACAAAGACACAGGTGGTGATTGAGGTGTGATTTCTTGCTCTGCAGTGGTGCTGTGTCTTTTATCATCGTGAGCTACAGCTGCTGATGGACAACAGTTGTGTCACAGTGCTCATAGGTGATGTGATAATGCAGGGGTTTGATCTGTTGTGTTCCAGCTGCTGTCCAAGGTGCTGAAATAACACCTGCAGGGCTGATCCCTACTATTGCTCTCCAAGGTGCTGATCCGACCTACAGCGCAACATAGATCAAATGTCCTGAGTGTCTGTGTCACTCTAAATAGAATCACGTTGATTCTCCATTATGGATTATGAAATACTTAAAATAATTATTTTGACTTATTTTTTCAGTTAAAAAAATCAAATAAAGAGCCCAACGGTATCGCCAATATACTTATTGGATTTATTGCCCAAACTTAGATGAGACATTTGATATCATCACCTGTAAGTATTATCATTGCTTTGACATTGACAGGCAACAAGCAAAGATATATTTTCAATATACTGCTTACCTTTATTTTTCAATTGCTCAAACAATAAACAGGATAGAAGCTGTTTCATGCCCATGATAGCTGGGAAGGCACATTTCACACTGGACCTTTTAAGATGTTAAACATATTTTATGTGTATTTGTGATCATTTATCTTTATAAGATAAGTCAGTAGTATTTCAAATTTGTCATTGATCATATTTCAAAAGATCACATAGATCCTCTTTTTAGTAACCTTTTCGTCTATGTCAAAGTTCCTGGATGAAGTTGGTTCAGATCAAGCAACAACCACAACTGCTGCAAAATGACAAGTAAAATGTTAAAAACACTCTGACTGATGTGAAAAAACAACAACTCCAGACTGCTCAAACATTGAATTCAGTCTTATTTTGAAGAAAACAAGATATTTCACAATCTAATTAGCAAGCTAATTAATTGCCCTTGGGCATAGACTGCATAACTCGGATAACTTAGCATTTGCAGGCCCGTCCCTTCTTCCAGCTCCTCCCTCTTTTCTGCTTTTGTAACTTCTGGCTCAGAAAAACACACCAGGGAAAGCCCATAATACCAAATCAAAGGCTTCAGAACGGCAGGTCACAGTCACACTGCCCATCTTTTATACAGTTATGTGTGAGTCGTGTGTGCATACATTGTCACACACAGCACTATCTTGCACATCAATGAATGCATTTTAACTAGACTACAGTCAAATAGGTCTCCCTTCATTTTCAGAGCATGAGTCTTAAGTTTCAGTTTTAAACTGAAAATTAAATTTGCTTATTACATTTAATTTCAAGTGAGAAAAAATATATAGGCATAGTAATCTGTGCAATATATTTAGTTAGTAGCCACTTGAATTAGATGCCATCCCACAATCTGACTTATTTAAGGGTTGTATTCAGGTTGTAGGTTAATGTAGCAGAAACAAAACATGACCACGCCCTGTCATTATCTATCTCTGCTTTAAATGCTGCTGATGCTAAACATTTCTAGCATGTGAATACAATTGTTAAATGACTTAGGCATTAACATTACTGTGAGATGAATACAAAATAGGCATAGTGTTTAGCTAAAATGATATGTCATTAGTGGTCTTGGGTTTATTTGGCATTCTGTTGTTGCTAATGTCCTCTGTATCCTGCTTCAGCTGTTTAATTTGTGAACATGCAGCCATATTAATTTGAGCCACAGTATGCCGCAGTTGAAATCTGCACTCCCTGCACAGTGAGCAGGAAGAGCTAGCCTTTCAAACAGAGTATCACACAGTTAGAAATGTATTGTATTAATTGAACAGAGTGACCATGAACACAGATTGGGCATTTACAAAATAACAAAAAACATAGCATAATTTCCCTTTAATGGGGATGCATTACTTTACATTACAGAACATTTTTGTTAGTTGAATTAAAGATTACCTACCATGCATGGTTATGTCATATTACATTAGATTACATTAATTCAATAAAATTACTTTAGATTGAGGTAGATAGATGATATTACATCAATTGCATTACATTCAATTAGGTTTCATTATACAGAGGCAAACTTTGCTGCATAATTGATGGTGCAGGATGAGCTTCCTGTTTGTGTAAAGTAGATGCCTGTTTCTTGTCATTAGGAGACAGAGACAGTAATGGTGAGTGTACTGCTGAGTCAGCATACTAATAAACAGTTGCTTTCAAACATTTGTACCATAAGAAATATATGAAGAGAAATCTTGCTTCATCAGCATCCTCTCTATAAGCTGTTTGACTGTTTCAGCATAAATCAGCCAGATCTACACCACAGAGATTTTAGCTGTGATACAAATTGTCCCAAAAAAGATTAAAACAAAAAAAATCAAAAATGAGGGCTGTTACCCAATAGAACTGGAGAAAAAAAAACTTCCAGACACCCAGCCTCAAATGTTATAATGCCATTCTGCTGCAAATTACTAAAACTAGTCTGTTATCATCTGGTCTAATGCGTTCTGCAGTAATCCTGTTCATGAGTGCACTCAAACTTCCTGTAATCAAAATCATGAAAAAAGAAAGCTCTATACAGAATTGATCACATTATCAAAATTTCATACATCAGTTAATACAGTGAATATTATTAAAGTGGAAAATTATAAAGCTTAGAAAATTCCATAGTGATTACACTCATTTAGAACTTGGTGGAGATACCACAGGCATTAGCATTGTACAGGGAGAGACGTGAAGCTCATCAAACCTCTATATACATTTTTTGAGATTTTCATGAAAAACAGCAAGAGTGCAATATTTTCAATTTAGCAGTACAATTAATTTAATGCATGGAATACACATTATTTAAGCCAGTTAATATGGGGCAGTTAGGATTTAATTGCATAGATTGGAATATGAGAGAACCAATTACAGAAACATATTGTCATCCTGGTTTTAATGTGTTTCACGCATGTTGTAGTCTGTGCAGTGTCCTGGTGTGAGCATTATCCAATTAAGATAAATTAAGAGGCAGCACAAGTTCTGCTACACACAAAAAAAAACAAATTAATCAATTTAAAACCAACACATCAAACAGGAAATAGAAAAAGACCTGCTTTTTCCAAAAATACATGTCCATTAATATTGGGGTGGTTTGCACACACATCAACTTCAATGACGAAAAGCATTGTGTAATGTGTTGAAATTATTTCAGGACCCACATTTAAAGCTCAACACTGTGCTGAACAGACTCGTGACACTGAACAGCCTACTTCCAATATGCGCTTTGATTTGATTCTTGATCAAAAGATTGTGCTTTTTAACTTGGGAACATACTACATGCACATCATACTCATCAAATCAAGAATTGAAAAAAACCCAACATACACTGACATAATTTACTCTTTGAAACTTGTTTGAAAAAATACGTTTTTAAGCAATTAAATTAAATAAAGCTCAGGGTAAGTTCAAACAGGAAGACTTCTACATAGTCATTCATCATCCACTCATATCACTGTATTTCTTTATCACCCTGTCTAACTCCTTCTGCTTTCTTGTGACCTGAATATGAGCGTTTACTTAAGTTTCCACCAACCAGGTCACCCAATCACGTTGCTTCTGCTAAACTTTAAATCTGTTCTTTTGTTTGCTCTCTCCTCCACCCTTGTCACCTCCACTCCTTATCATTTGTGCCCAGGTTTATTTCCTCAGATGTCCACCTCCTCATCACATCCTGCATCCTTTCTTCAGCACCACTAGTGCATTGCACATATAACATCCATTTCCAAATCTTGTCAAGTAAATTATTATTCAGCAGTAGCTGAGTAGCCTCTTCTGATTGAACTGTCTTTCCAGAAAATGTTAAATCACAGTATCATTCACCAGCAGAAAAAAGGTGAGGTTTAAGCCAATATAAGGCCAAAAAGAACATATGAAATGGATGATTTTGCTACAGGCATGGCAGGTTTTTTTTCCCATAATTGCTTATAATTGTTGCAATAAAAACCTAGAAATAAACATACAAATTGAAAAAATGTTAATACAAAATAAAGGAGGCCGAGAAGCTTACTCCCCCAAAACATCAAAACAGAGCAGCCTGTGAACACTGATACTTAAAATTGATTGCTTTCTGTGTTGCATCTCAATGTCACAGCTATCTGAAATCTCTGTTGATTTATTTATTTTGTTGTAAAAGATTTTCCTTGTTTTTGTCGTTCAACTTTCACTGTTGATGAGTCTCAGCCCACACTCACAATGCTTCAATGAATTGCACAAGGCAGCCACTCAAATGATCACAAAGATTGTATTCTAGAGGAACATGAATAAACAAAGACCTTACAAGTTAAAAGCAGTGTGATATCCTTCTTCTTTCCTGCCTTGTCTGCCACTTTTCTGCATCAGACATTGGTGTGTGTAGGATAATTCTTGTCTGCTTCAGTTTCTTTAATCTCCCCAGTTCTCAGCAGGATGCCTCTCTAAGTACAAACACTGAGGCTTCAGCTCAGCAAGAGTTAGCACGCCTGCTTGATGTTGTGGCAGTTGTCATAAAAAGCAGGTTACATACTACAGGTCTTAATTTTTTTTTTCATTTCTCACTTCAGCTATATATTTTACATTTTCTTGTGAGACACTGGGTCACTGTGAGCAACATATCAGCAAAACAAACATCATTAGTTATTTTT